>NC_135401.1:960000-1055000 GCF_051989625.1 Stigmatopora argus | reverse complement strand
GTCGACGATTGATGATGTCATTCTCATTCTCGGCAGATTGGACGCCACTGAAACGGTCAACCGATGGATTGGACGATGGATTGGACGTTTATAGCCACCAATGGCAATGGAGTTAAAAACAAGGTGTGTTGAATTTCACTCATTTGAAAAAAAAAGTTAATTATCTCACATTAAAATAAATATAAAACGAAAAGGAATGTTTACTGTTCAGTTTAGCTAAAAAAAAATTAAATATTTTTTACATTTGTCAATTTTAAGTCATGAATCAAATTGGGGAAAACTGTTTATGTTAATCTCACGTTAAAATATAGAATGAAAAGGAATGATTACTGTTTAGTTTAGTTTAAAAAATGTTAAATATTTTTTACATTTGTCAATATCTTTTTCTATGATCATTTATTTAAGAACTAATACATACGCGCACACATCTATTTTGATAAATATTTAAAAAAAAACTGAAATGAAACCATAAATATGCTCATTTTTGAACCAAAAAAAATTTAAATTTAAACTGAAAATCTCTAAATCACCGCATCTCCCTGTCCAAACGACTTGGACACCATTTGGCGTCAATGGCGGCAAAGGAGTGAATAAGCGTGTCACACTTTTCATCTCCTGGGCACGCGTTGGCGTTACGTAAGACGCTCGTTCGCTCGCTTGCTCGCCCCCTCTCGCTCTTTTTTTTCTATTTGTGGGCCGAGGACGCCGCATTCAGTCAGTGGGCCGGACAAAAATAACCGCCGGCCTCCCGTTGGCTGGCGGCGCCGCACGCCGACGCCGACGCCGACGCCGCGTACGTAGCGAGGCCACCGCAGGACCCCCGACGCCGGACGGGGTCGTCCGACCTTTGGCCGGACCAGCCTCTCGGCCCGTGTGACACAACATTGGCGTGCGTGACTCGCTCGGCGTGTCGACGCCGCGGGACTTTTTCTCCAAACTTAACGTGGCACGTTTGCTACTTTTGCCGCTTTCGGTGCCGGCGCTAAAAAGCCACGTCATCCGTGCGAAGGGGGCGGGGCTACGAGAAGAAATAACGTGCCCGCGCTGGGGGGGATGTTGGCTTGTGGAAAGTGGAAAGCTCCTTTTCCAAGAGTCTGCTTGCCCTACCCAAGATGGCCGACAGCGAGCACGTGTGGCCTTCATTTACGATGACTTTATGGCTCTTAAAATTGGCGGGGAAGTCTAGCGCCGTCTTTGGCGGACGAGGGGGAAAGAGCGGGTGATTTGACCTTGATCAATCCATATTTAAAGAAGTTTGTTCGATGGGAACGTTGCCTCTAGGCGGCCATCTTACGAGGGGCGACGACGGGCCTTTTCGTGCTCCCGCCGGCCATTTGAAATGAATCCATCGTTTGTTGACGTCCCATCCGTCAGAAGCGGGAGGGCGCCGGGGCGCGCCTGGTCGGCTCGTTCTCTGCCGACCCTCCCGTTTCTGACGGCTTGGACATGGAGCGCCGCGAATGGCGGCCAATGAGTGATAGCGATGATGTGACATTCAATCAAACGCCATTGGAGTGAACGAATGGCGTTGTGGATATAGTATGAGAACACACAAAAAAAGTAAACACTAAAAATGATATCTCTCACAGATGGAACATCCACGAGCAAATATGATTGGACGAAAGCGGGACCACCCCCAAGTCAACAGGCCGCGGCCCCGGAAGGCCCCCCAAACCATCGGTAAGCCAACCAAAACAAAAGCACAGCCGTCCAATTCATTTAAACGCGGCGGAGGACCCATTCGTGTTTGATCGCCACGAACGGCGCTAGGCGTCCAATCCATTTGAAGTGGGAGGGGCGGCCAAGGAGCTCGCAACGTCACCGATAGGAAACGCGGGCACGAGGCTGGTCGCGCATCTGCCGGCTCGCCGCCTCTCCCAGATGTCGGCGCTTAATCCCGTCGGCGTAATCCCCCCCCGCGCGTCACGTGACACCGGAAGCGCTTCCCTTCCGGCGCGTGACAGGTGACCTTGACAGGTGTGTCGTCACGTGGCCACCCCCGCGTGACGTCAGACCCGCCGTGCGTGTGTGTGTGTGTGCGTGCGTGCGTTTGTGCGCTTACCGTACACGCCCTGCGCGTGGCCGCCGCGCACGACGGCGCTCAAGAGCCACACGAGCGCCACCAGCGGGCCCATCTTCGCATCCTCCCCCCGGGACGAGGCCACGAGCTGGTCTGTCCGGTTGTCCGGCCGGTAGGCCGGCCTTCTCCTCCTTCCTTTTCTCCTCCTCCTCCTCCTCCTCCTCCTGGTCCTCCTCCTTCTCCTCCTTCTTCTTCTTCTTGTCGGTCGTCCTCCTCAGAGAGTCGCGTCCGAGTTCGGCGTCTCATGCAAACGGACGCCAGCGGTGATGATCCACGCCGGTCGGGGGGTCCTGCTCATCCCCCCGGGAGAGCGGCGACGGTGCGGCAGCAGCCCTCGTCGTGCTTCAGGCGCTTCTCCTCGCCGTTGACATGATGTGTGCGTGCGTTCGTGTGCGTGCGTCCGTGTGTGTGCGTCCGTGTGTGTGCGTTCGTGTGTGTGTGTGGATAAAAGGGGGGTTGCCGTTCCCAAGCTTGACCCTCCGACCGAGTCCTCCCTCGTCCTCCCTCGTCCTCACTCGTCCTCACTCGCCTCTCCCCTGGCGTCAGCGCATCGTCAGCGGCAACGGCGGGTCCCCGGCTGCGGGCGGGCGCCGCTCCGGGTCGTCAAGCGGCTGGCGGCGCTCCGTCGGGCCGCCGAGGGGCGAGGGGCGAGTGGCGAGTGGCGAGTGGCGAGTGGCGTCAGGCTCGGGCCTGGAGATGTAACGGTCCTTCGCTCCTTCGCTCCTTCGCTCGCTGGCTCGTTCTCTCGCTCGGTGATGGATTTCACCGGTGAGACGTCAGCGAGAGGACAGAGAAAGACGTACTTCCGGGGGGGCTTTCAAAATAAAAGGGTGGGCTGGCCGATGCGATGACTTTGGGACCTTGACGAGATATTCTCTACATTTCTGCGTGGATAAGAATGAATGCATTTTGCTGTTTATTCACATATTTGAATGTTTTATTTTAGAGTTCATTTCTATTTCACTTGATCGTTTATCTCTTCTTCTTCTTCTTCTTCTTCTTCTTCTTCACTTTTAAATGGCCAATATTTATTCTAGTCCATTTATAGGGTCAATTCTTTTATATCTAACCCTTTCATAACAATATGATTTTTTTTTAAAAACTCTAGTTGATTTTATTTCCATTCTTTAAGTTGATTTCCTTTTTAAAAATGTCTTGCATCTTAACTTGACTTTAACTCCTTAATGTCCAAATTGACATTTGTCCAATAATGCACCGTAAAGCACAAAAATATGCAAAATATGAATTCATTTGGGCTCGTTTCCTGTTGGTGGGTAACTTCCTGTTGATTTGGGTACATTTGTGGGCCACTTCCTGTTGGTTTTGGGTCAAAATAAAGAAAATTGAAAAATACAATTTAAAAAAAGATTTGAAAAAAAAAACGTAAAAATATGATTTCCAGAATAAAACGTAACATTTCAATCCTATATTTATATACCATATTTTCACGACTATAAGGCGCACTTAAAAGTTTTATTTTTTCTCCAAAATAGACAGGGCGCCTTATAATCCAGTGTGCTTTATATATGGGGAAAAAAATTAAAATGTGTCATTCATTGAGGGTGCGCCTTATAATGCGGTGCGCCTTATAGTCGTGAAAATGCGGTATATTAAATAAGTAGTACACAGACCACGAGACAGCTCCCCCTTGAGGTCACGTTGATATTTATTACCGATTGCACAACATAAACAGGTCAAAGGAACAGCACGACATTTTTGGGGAATCTACCCGGCGTGGGGGAACTTGAGCAGCAGCGCCTGGCCGGCCCCCAAACGCAACTTGGCGGGGTTCACGTGGGCGCCCACCTCCGGGACGCCCCCGGTGGCCACGAGCACCTCGGCCAGCGGCGGCAGCGCCCCGGGGGGCCCCAGGGGCCCCGAGGGCCCGTCTTCCTCCGGCCCCCAATTGAAAGCGGCCAGGAAGCGTGCGTTGCGGTCCCACGAGCGCACGAAGGCCAGCGACGTGGACGAGTTGGCCACCACGTCCAAGTCGCCGAAGAGCAGGGAGCGCTCTTTGGCACGGAGTTCGCTCAAGCGCCCCACCAGCTCACGAGAAGAAGCACGGCGCTTCGGGGCGTCCTGCCAAAAAAAATGTCAATTTATGAATCTTCGATCAAATAAAATCAAGATTTTTTCACCCAAAATATATTTAGAAACAAATAAGTTTAAATTCTCAGAATTATTTGTCATTATTTTTCGTATTTTCCCCTTTTTTGGTGTATTTTTAAATGTAATTAATCCCATTTCAACTTAATGTTTTTAATGTAAATTCAATTCTTATCTCTCTGTTTACCTTTAAGGTGCCGTTAAGCTCCTCCCCCTCCTCCTCAGGAGAGTCCCATATCATCTTAGGAAACTTCGTGTCCTTCACATTACACAAAAACACAACACTTGAGTGAACAATAGCACCCTCGTGCGGCGACACGAAGAACCGCGCTTACGTCGTCCGTCAGCCCGATCTCGTCGCCGTACTCCAGCACGGGCGTCCCGGGCAGCGTGAAGAGCAACACCTGGTAAAGCGCCACCAAATCGGCTTCCACCAGCGAGGCCAGGTGACCTCGAAGACGCCCCCCCAGGTTCCAGGCCAGCCGCAGCGGCCCGTGGACGGCGTACAGCTCCAGGACGGATCGGACCCGCCTCTCAGCGTCGCCGTCCAGGAGGACGTCGGACGTCAAGAGGTCGGCGCCGGTGGAGGCCAGGGCGCCGGAGACGCCCGCGGCCGACCTCCGCTCGCTCACGACCATCAGGAGTCTGCGGGGAGGCCACAAAAAGAACATTAACAGGAAGTGACCCGTGAGTGCTCCAAAACTTGTCAAAAAGTGCCGCCCCAAAACCAACAGGAAGTGACTCATAAATGGCCCAAAATCAACAGGATGTGATTCTGAAATTCCCCAAAACCGACAGGAAGTGACTCATAAATGCCCCAAAATCAACAGGAAGTGACTCTGAAATGCCCCAAAATTAACAGGAAGTGACTCTGAAATGCCCCAAAAAATGGCCCAAAATCAACAGGAAGTGATTCTGAAATGCCCCAAAATCAACAGGAAGTGACTCTGAAATGCCCCCAAAAATGGCCCAAAATCAATAGGAAGTGACTCTGAAATTCCCCCAAACCAACAGGAAGTGACTCATAAATGCCCCAAAATCCACAGGAAGTGACTCTGAAATGCCCCAAAATCAACAGGAAGTGACTCTGAAATGCCCAAAAATCAACAGGAAGTGACTCTGAAATGCCCCAAAATCCACAGGAAGTGACTCTGAAATGCCCCAAAATCCACAGGAAGTGACTCTGAAATGCCCCAAAATCAACAGGAAGTGACTCATGAATCCCCCAAAATCAATAGGAAGTGACTCTGAAATACCCCAAAATTAACAGGAAGTGACTCTGAAATGCCCCAAAATCAACAGGAAGTGACTCTGAAATGCCCCAAAATCAACAGGAAGTGACTCATGAATCCCCCAAAATCAATAGGAAGTGACTCTGAAATACCCCAAAATTAACAGGAAGTGACTCTGAAATGCCCCAAAATCAACAGGAAGTGACTCTGAAATGCCCCAAAATCAACAGGAAGTGACTCATGAATCCCCCAAAATCAATAGGAAGTGACTCTGAAATGCCCCAAAATCAACAGGAAGTGACTCTGAAATGCCCCAAAACATCCAAACCTCCTCGTGGGGCGCTCGTTGGTCCCGTTCCCCACGATGGTCCGGATGTCGTCCCAAACGGACGGGGCGGCGGCCGCCACGTACTCGGCGTCGGCGAGCTGGACGCCGTCCACCCCCTCGCCGAACCAGAACACCAACGCGGACTGAGGAGAAAGACGATTGTGGCAGGACGAGGACCGGGACGGGGGGCGAGACCCCCGCCGACCTTCCTCACCTTCAGTTTCTCGGCCACCGCCGTCACGCTGGCTTTGGAGTACCAGGACCCGCTGGAGCCAAGGTAGTTCGGAGTCAGGTCCAAAACCACAGACATACCTGCGCACATCACCAATGTGAAATGGGCAAAAATGCACAAGAAATGATCCAAAATGTACAGAAAATGATCAAAATCAACAGGAAATGACACAAAAGTGACCCAGAAATGAACAATGAATGGACAAAAATCAACATGAAATGTCATCCAAAATGTACAGGAAGTGACTCATCTCCACAGGAAGTCATCAGTGAACAGGAAGTAACCCCCAAAATCAACATAAAGGCACGCTAAACGCTTACTTTTCCTGTGCGCGACCAGGAGGAGGTCTTTAAACTGCTCCAGACTTCCCGCCTCGGGGGCGATCTCCTCAAAGTTGAGCGCCGCCGCGTCGTCGGGCGGGGCCACGTGGACCGGCCCCACCACCAAACCCTTAAACTTCATCCGGTTCAAGGCGTCCAGCTTCTGCCGCACACCTGCCACACGCAACGACGGACGATAACTTAGCGCTTTTCCAGTGAACGTTTCTGAGGTGAGAGTTTATTCCCGTCGCCAAAAACGGGCTCTCCTTTTGGGAGACCGCTCCGCCATTTTGGATGTGTCAGCTGGCACTCAATTACCCGCGATGTCTCCTGACTGGGTGAAAGCCTGCACGCTGGAGACGCGGTAGAGCGCCCCCTGGTTCCACCAGTAAGTGACGGGCAGTTCTCGGCAGCGCGGCGCTTGCACGATGAGCAGCGCGGCGCCCCCTAGCATGCCGAGCCAGCCCAACCAGAACAAAATCAGCAAAGCCCAGCGAGTGCGCACCCACCTGCAACAAAAAAATAATAAATAAAAAGTAAATGACAATATTCAACAACTACCTTTTTGTATTAAAAAAAATCCATCCTAAAAACATGTATGCTAATGCTAGGCTAGCTGGTTAAACACTAAATTGCCCCTAGATATTAGCAATTGGCCGTGTCTGCTCCTGCTCTGCGATTGGCTGGCCACCGATTCAGGGTATCCCCCGCCTGGTCCCCAAAAGTCAGCTGGGACAGGCTCCAGCACCCCCTGCAACCCTCGTGAAGATAAGCAGTTCACATTATGAATGCATTTACTTTGATGGGAACGTCGCCCCTACCAAGATGGCCGCCGTGAAAAAAATGAAAGCTCTATTCATGCTCTTGCCGTCAAATGAACTAAATCACGTGTGTCAAAGTGGTGGCCCGGGGGCCAAATCTGGCCCGCCGCATCATTTTGTGCGGCCCGAGAAAGTCAATCATGAGTGGCGACTTTCTGTTTTAGGATCAAATTCAAATGAAAAGTATAGATGTATATTAAATTTCCTGATTATCCCCCTTTTAAATCAATCATTGTCATTTTTTAATCCATTTTTTCTGTTTTAGTTCAAAAATCATTTTGTAAAATCTAAAAATATATTTAAAAAAAAAGCTGAAATAAACATTGTTTTAGATCTATAAAAGACTGAATATCCATTAGTATTTTAATCCAGTTCTTTTAATCCATTTATAATTAAAAAAATCTAAATATTATGTCTAAAATGGTCCACGTGAAATCAAGTTGACGTTAAAGCGGCCCGCCAACAAACCCGAGTCTGACACCCTTGAACTAAATTTATCGCGATTAGACGTCCGATCCATTTGAAACGGGAGGCTGGCAGCAAATAAGCAAACACCCGCCCGCTGCCAGCCCACCCGCTTCAAACCAATTGGACATCCACGACAGGGCATCCATGAGTGGAGCAGTGTCTGACCAAGCCATGTTAGCCATTAGTGCGGACATATAATATTGAATTTTAAAGCTCCAACCATGGTTACCACACCCTCCCAGTCCAAGTGGATTGGACGTCTATTGCGGTCAAAATGGATGCACGAACCCGGGTGTGCCTGCCACTCGCATCAGCTCCTCCTTGTTGAGCCCCGTGAACTTCTCGTCCTCGTCGTATTCCAGCTTGACCTTTACGCAACCGTTCTTCTCCGACAAGGCGGAATCGGGTCGGTCGCCTCCATCGGTCATGGGTTGCTTCTCCTCCTCCTGCTTCTCCTCCTCCTTGTCCTGCTTCTCCTGATTCTCATCCAGGACCACCTCGCTCACATCGGCCTCCGTCGCATCAGCATCCGCCGTCGCAGCCTCTTCACCACGAGTTACGGCCTGCTCGAGTGGAGCATCGAGATCCTCCACATCGACCTGCTCCGGTTTGGGATTCTGGTCTTCTTTGGTGTCCATGGTGCTCACCGGAAACGCTTGGTGAAGGAATGAAAGAGGACAATGGTTGCGTCCGTTCTCGCTCGCTCGCTCGCTCGCTCAGACCGGCTACGGCTCAGACAGACGCGTTGCGTTCAAGTCTACCGGAAATTTGAAAATCGTTCCATCATTAGCGACGACTTTATTTTAATCCATGTTTTCTTGAATTTGACACTGCGTATCTTATTTCGATTTGCTTACTAACTGCCATTGACGGCGAAGAGATAAAAAATGGGAGGGGTTCGCACTAGGTTCATTAATGAACATTCATATTTCCATACTATACAGTGAAGGCATCCATGAACAGGGTTTTGCATACGGCCGTAAACTCGACAATCATTCCATCGTTCGTGACGACGTCTTTAATCAAACTTTTCGTGAATTTGACTCCTCATCTACTTGTGATTCACTTACTAACTGCCATTGACGACGAGACACCAAATGGGGAGGGGCTCGCACTTGGTTAATGAATGAACATTCATATTTCCATATTATACTGAAGGCATCAATGATCAGGCTTAAAAAATGCTGTTTTACTAATCACACACACACAAGACACTTATTATTAAACGTGATTGAGTATGAGCACTACAAGAAAGTACTGCAACTGACAAGCGATAAATCTAACAGATTTAAACTGTTTACAACACCTATAATAAATTGAATACTTTCAATATAGAAAAAGAAACGAAACAGGGGCTCCTAGTACTTATAGCATGCAATTTCCGGCCACCAAATTTAACATATCGCTCTTATAAACATTCTTTCTTTTCCGTCGTTACGTAAGCGCGCGTCTTTGCGTGCCTTTATGGCGTCATAGCCATAGTTCCTTAGCCCTGGAGCTACCATTGGCTGGTCTCGTCAGGCTGGCAACTATCACAGCCAATCGCGGATTTGATTAGCGGTTACACCCCGCCTGTTAATTCACTCGCTGCGGTGCGTTTGCAACAAGCGGCAGCTCGGAGAAACCACAACTTTCAAAATAAAATGTGAATTTGTGTCACGACACTCGACAGTTCGAGTCCACTCATGGAGAGTCGTGTTAAGTCTAGTGCACACTTGAACTAAAGTTTAATTCCTCCCTTCAAAGCGTCGCCGCTTTCATCAAAGCTACCTCTGCGCGTCACTCAACGGAAGCCGAACTTGACCACGGAGAAAATTTCCGAGCTTTGTCCCGTTCCGTGAAGTAGCATAAAACTTGGTCAACAAGCCGCCAGTGAGCCCGCTCAACCCGGCCGGGACAGTTGCTTCTTTGGCGTGGCGGATTATCTGGCGTCGCCGTCCAGAGCGACAAAACCGAACATTTCCCATTTGAAACGAGCCCGAACTGGTAAGTTCGACACCGCCGGTTTCTTCCGGGCTCGCTCGACTAGCCCTTCTCAAACAAGAGCGGAGAGGAGAGTTGGCCTCCACGCGGCCGCCCAGTTCTCGCTTCTTAAACAAAAGAACCGCCGAAAAGCACCCGAAAAAAGCCCGCCACGGGGGTCCGGGTCTAGACGACAGGAGTGTGGCGACTCTTTTTAATCACTTCCCCCCTGGTTTGTTTCCAGAGCGCCCCCCCGAGATGCCGCTTCTCCACAGGAAAGCTTTCGTCCGACAGGAGCCCCCGGACGACCTGCGCCCCGACGAGGAGGTCTTCCTCTGTCGTATCACGCACGAAATCTTCCGTACCTACGAGTAAGTTTCCCCCCGGGCCACCTTCACTGACGTCATCCTACGCCGACGCCACCGTCGCCCCAACTCGGCGACGCAATGTGACGTCACGATACGCCGGTCGAACTCGCTAGCTTTCGATAAACTTCCTCAAAAAGTGGCAAGAATACAATCATAAAAGTAGTGTATTTTGAACTACACTTCGGGTCTTAGTTTGAAATAGACACACTTTGAGTCAGGCGTGTTTTTAACCGACTTAGCTTTTTAGCTGTCACTTATTAGCTACTAATAGCCTGTACCTGCTAACAGGCCGAGGGTGTTTCGAATTAGAGTACCGTGATATGATGTGTATCACGAAAAATGGAATACAAATGGAACAAAAACAAAAAAATTGAACTGTATGAAACATTTTTATTTTGCAGAATTTTAATTCAAAACATGTCCAATACATCTAATGCCGTATTAAAGTTTCATCTAATTTCATTGGCTGTCTTTGATGATGAGAGACGTACATACGATCGTCCATTAGTTGACGTCATTCTCCAAATCGATTGGACGTCTAGAAGTGATAAACTCATTGTTGAGAGATGCAATATCCATTAAAAAAACAATTGTATATCCACCGAACCTAGACACATTTTTAGTTAAAAATAATTTTGAACTACTTTTAAATTGTTTTTATTTTTTAAAAGAAAAAAATATCCCAATATTTTAAAATTCTTTCAAAATAAAACGTTGTCAACACTTTTTTTCACTTTTATAAGTACAAAAGATTTAAATAGAACCAAGAAACATACTGCATTTTATGTTTAAAAGTGTATGTATTTAAAAAGTGGGTAAAAAAGGGTCCTAGATGGAAAACCAAAATGAGTCGACTGCTTTCATTTTGAAAAAGAAATACGCAATCTTTTTGAAATAGCTTGCAAATGACACGATTTCTCTCTCCCCTGAACAAAGCGAGTTCTTCGAAAGGACCATCCTGTGCAACAGCCTGGTGTGGAGCTGCGTTTTGACGGGTCGAGCCGGCCTGACCTACCTGGAGGCGGCGGAGAGCGAGCGGCGAGCCAGGCAGAACCTCCGCGACTTTCCCGCCGCGCTTATCAGGCCGCTCCTTCACCTGGCGGCGCTGTGTCGCCGTGGCCGCCTCAGCGAGCTGTGCGAGGACGTCCACGCCTTCACCAAGGAGCGCTTCTTCCCCGGGGAGACGGTGGATGTCAGCAAATGCAACGGCGCCAGGTACTAACTCCTTAAAGCTTTGGCAAAAAAAAAAAAAATTAAAGTATTTTATTTCTTTAAAGAACTTTCACATTCATTTTCAATGGCACGAATTCTATTCTCTTATTTTTTTTCAACTTGGACCTGGACAAAAAAAATCAAGAATCTGAATTCTTGACAATTTAAAAAAAACTTTATTTATTCATAAATCTCCATTGGTAATCATGACACTTGTCAATTAAAAAAAACAAATTCTTACCATTTACTTATAATATACAGGTAGTACAATAACTGAGCCAACGTTGACAGAAAGTTCCTTAAAATCAGTAGGAAGTGACCCAGATTTTCCCTGTAATCGAAAAAAAATGTGACATGAAAATGCCCCAAAAATATATCGGAAATGTCCCGGAGATGCCCTAAAATCTACTGGAAATGCTCCAATATCAACTGGAAATGCCCTGAAAACGCCCTAAAATTCACAGGAAATGCCCTAAAATGTACAGGAAGTGACCTATGAATGCCCCTTAATCAACAAAAAGACAACCCTGAACATATCATCTGGAAATGCCCTAAAATGAACCAAAAGTGACATGTAAAAATCCCCAAAATGTACATAAAGTGAACCATACTCTAGTGACCAATGATCAAGACCTTAACCCGACAACATCCTGAAATCAACCTATGCAGGAAGTGACTCAAATTATACAAAATTTTGGTCAAACATTGAATATCCTAAACATCCAATCCTTTTTTTTCCCCAATGACGCCCAACAAAAAAATCATCGGGGGAAACTTTCCCATCAAAATGCAACATAACACACTTTCATTCTTTCTGGTTTCCTACCTTTGATCAAAATGAATCAAACGTGTGTGTTTTAGGTACATTTGCCAAATCCTGGAGGTCCACTCGCCGCATTCCAGCGCCAAAGGCCCGTCGGAGGCCAACGGCCAAAAGTCCACGGACGGCGACACCATCGTCATCAGCGACAGCGACGAAGAAGCCGCCGCCTTCCAGAGTCCCGCCAGGTCCAAATTCCCGCCGAAAAATGAGCGGTGGCGCAGGGGGATTTAAAAAAAAAAAGTAATTAATTTTTTTTTTACGCGTTTGACTTAAAACAGCAAGAAGAGGAAGAAACCGCTGAGTCCGTCGGCGTTCAAGTACGAGGTGAAATCGACCAAAGACGACCCCGGCGAGCCGTTTATCGCCAGGGCCAATCAGATCAGGTGAGCCGTTTTTTTTTCGTCACCCGGCGACCGCTCGACTTTGACGTGGCGCCGTTCAGCCGTAGGAAAAACGCCCTGTCGCGCGAACGCCTCAAGCTGCTCCTCAAGCAACACTGCGAGCCGGCCAATGGCGTCATTCGGCTTAAGGTAAGAAGACCAATCGGCGGCTTTGTTGCCAGTCAAATGCTTTGGATCCTTTTTTTGACCTCCAAAATTCAATGTGCGGTCAATTGGTCGCGGTCTTTTGGCCGCCGGTCTTTTGGTCGCCCCAAGCGCGACAACGGGCGACCAAAAGACCGGCGACCAATCGACCGTGTACCCAAAATTCTCCCAATCATTTTTTTTTGTTTCAAGACGAGATGGACCTGGTTATTTTGGATCCAAAAGTTGACTTCCTGTCCGCCATGGACGGCGCTAGGCGTCCAATCCGTTGTGACCAAGAGGAGCGAATGAAAGAATGTTCCCAGTGACAATGGATTGGTCGTCTAACGCCGTCAATGGCACTGAAAGATGAATTGGACATTTTATTTTTTTTCATTATTCAACACGATACATTTGAATTGTTTGTTTTATTGAATTTATAAAAACACCAAGAAAAAAAAATCATTAAATCTTCTCAGATTTGTCATTAAATCAAAAATATACATTTTCAAACACCTAGTATTCCTTTTAAAAAACAATGACCCACTTATCTTAGAGCAATTTCTGCTTCCAATTCCATTTTTACAGCAAAAATATAGAAGTAAAAACAATTGTGAAATTGGGCGATGGGTCGTCTATGGAGAGGTCTGTTTTGTGGCAAATTGTGATGTGATTTGCCGTCCGTCTGCACGGCAGGAATCGAGCGTGGCCAAATACCGGCTAGCCGAGCACAAGTTTTCCCAATTTTTCCCCGACGAGCCTCCGCAGTTCCCCTGCAGCGTCAAGTTGGAGGCGCGAGGATCCCACGCGCCGCAGGTCAGCATGACACATTTATCACAATAGCTAATTATCATCATGACAGGTTTTTTAAAATTCACGTTGATTCAAATTTAGCATCACAACATGACACATTTCTCATAACGCAATAACTTTTCCGTTAAAATGTGACACATTTCTCATACCAGAAATTTTGTTTTGGCATGACAAATTTCTCATACCAGAAATTTGCCATCATAATGTGACAAATTTCTCATAACAGAAATTTCTCAATCATAACATGACAAATTTCTCCTACCGGAAATTTTCCATCATAACGTGACAGATTTCTCATACCAGAAATTTTCCATAATAACGTGACAAATTTCTCCTCACACAAGAAATGTCCTGTCATAACACGACAAATTTATACATCACAGTCCAGAATAATTGACATCACCACAAATTTTGACACAAGCCCTCCAAATTTGCATCATGACATTTTGCATCAAAGTAACACATTTTGTCTCATAATCTGACAAATTTCACGCCAGAAATTTGGAGTTAACCCTTCAAATTTACCATCGCAACTTGTCAAAATTGGCATCATAAGGAGAAACATAACACTGCGACATGACAAAATTAGCATCATAGAGTGGCAAATGTATACATCATAAAGCGTCATATTTTGTATCACACTGCGACTATTTACGCACCAAATGACAAATTTCATGTTAATTTTTCGCCGAAAACTTTGCGGCATAATTTGTAAATGTAACGTCATTTGAGAAATGCGTCTTTTTGGGACAAATTTAGAGTTTATTATGAAAAATTAAGCATTTTAACGTGACAATTTTTTTTCAAGTCAAGTACATCTCACCTGATGGCGGCCGAGGAGAAGCTGAAAAACAAGGAGGGCTGGCAGGAGGCCAAAGAGAAGTTGAAGGAGGAGCAGAGGAGGCGTTTTGAAGAGGAGAAGCAAAAGAGGAGGGAGGAGAAGGAGCGCAAAAAGCAGGAGAAAGACCTGGTCAGTTCAAATCGGAATTGACAACATTTTCATTCCTTTTTTTAATGTACATTTCTGGAAAAAAACATTGCTTGGTTTACTTTTATTTTTTAATTCTGTATTTTTGATGCAAAATACGTATTTAGTAGTTTGGTAAAAACTGGCGTAGTAAAATAGGAAAGATTCGTAGTATTTGGCAGCTCGAATAGGATTTCATTAGGAACTTAAGATGAGAAACAGCGCCCTCGTGTGTCTAAGCATGGTTATTACGCCATGTATTACTGCTGCGACCTGGTGGACGCGAGTGGAAGTGGTCATTTCCAACACATTTAGATGCATTTAGAATCGATAATATAGTCGTTTTTTAATTTTTAATACCCTTTACAACCCGGTTTTCTTCCAGGAGCGTGAAAAACTGAAGGAGGAGAAGAAGAAATACGCCGAGAGGCTGAAACTGTGGAACAAGCCCAGAGAGGACATGGAGTGCGAAGACCTGAAGGTCTGCCAGGTCCCTGGGGAGGTCCGTCCAAGACCATGGCAGAGTTTCTCAGCCTCTGGGTTTTACTCTCCCTCCCGCAGGACCTGCCCACCCCCACGCCCATCAGGACTCGGCTCCCGCCCGAGCTTTTCGGAGAAGCCATGATGGTGCTGGAGTTCCTGCGGGCCTTC
Organism: Stigmatopora argus; assembly: GCF_051989625.1. Taxonomy (NCBI): domain Eukaryota; kingdom Metazoa; phylum Chordata; class Actinopteri; order Syngnathiformes; family Syngnathidae; genus Stigmatopora; species Stigmatopora argus. Next base: position 1,040,093 of record NC_135401.1, on the reverse strand, counting down.
GGGGAGGACTTTGGACTCAAGGACGAGTTCCCGGAAGGAGTCTCCCTCGGTAGGAAGGCTGGCGGATTCCAAACCCGGGCCTAAGATTGAGGTTTTTGTTGTTGTCCGGGTGCCCCTTTTCAGAGGTTCTGGAGGAGGCCCTGGTTGGATCGGATCCAGATGGGCCTCTCTGCGAGATGCTGTTTTTCTTCATCACCGCCATCTTTCAGGCTTTGGACGAAGAGCAAGAGGAAGTGGCCACAGACGCTCCAGAAGGTGAGCCGCGTTCCTGCCTTGATTTTTTTTTTAAAGGAACTCCTCAAAAACCATAAACATTGGCTAAGGCCATTCCCAAATGGTTGATTTTTTTTAATCTCTTGCCATTTGATTTTTTATTGAATTTTGTCTTTTAAATGAGGAATTATTCAAGTCGTTCTACTCAGAAATAAATATGAAAATATTTTAACAGTTAAAATCCATTGATAAATGTCATCAGATCAATATGTAGATTTTTTTTCCTCCATAACTATGTTTCAGTGTTTGTTTACTAGGTGAAGAAATAATAAAAATAATCGTGAGCATATTCATAATCATCCTAATAATAACAATCATCATCATGACAACCATAAGCATGACAATTATAATCCTATTCATAATGATAATCAAAATAGTAACAATCATTCTAATCATAGCAATCTTAATCATAACAACCATAAGCATGACAATCATATTCATAAAAATGATCATTAAAAAGTAACAATCACAACAATAATAATCATAACAATCATAATTATAGTAATTATAACAATCATATTCTAAAAATGATAAGCAAAAAGTAACAATCACAATAATAATCATAACAATCATAATTATAACAATCATAATCATAACAACCATAAGCATGACAATCATATTCATAAAAATGATAATGAAAAAGTAACAATCACAATAATAATCATAACAATCATAATTATAACAATCCTAATAATATATATAATTGTAATTCTAATGAAAAAAAATTGAATGAAATGCTTTCAATATAAAAACATTTAAAAAAATGTTCACATTTATTGGTATATATTGATAAAAGATCAACTTTAAAATTGTCCGCCATGTAAAAGTCTACTGTAATGTTTTAAATAAGACAAACGGCCTTTCGTCGGCCATGTTGGTAGGGGCAACGTTCCCATCAAAGCTAATGCAATGGCATCCAATAGGAGTCACAACAAGTCAATTTCTCAACCGTGTGCGCCATTTTTTGATTTATTTTTTGCACCGGCAGAAGCGTCGGAAGCCCCGGACGACGACGCCGGCGAGCGGGCCGACTGCGGCGAGGGCGCCGTCCCGTCGTCGGCCGCCGCCGCCTGGTCTCAGCTCCACCTGGGCTGCAGTCTCCAGGAAGTGGACCTGGACAGCTGCACGCTGTCCGAAATCCTGCGCCTGCACATCCTGGCGTCCGCCGGCGACTGCGGCCACACCAACCCCAAGTTCCGTCGCCTGGCGCCCACCGACGACCCCTGCGTGGAGCTGTGCTCGGCCCGCCCGGCGCTCGTCAGGAGGTTGGCGTGCACCGCCGTGTACGATTTGACGCCAGGTGAGTCGCTTTCCGTCGCTGGCGTGGAAGTCAATCTGACCGTGGGTTTGATTTATTCCATTTACATATCCCGGCTAACGACGGGCATCCGGCAGCCAATCTCGGAGCACACTGAGACAAACGACCGATCACACTCGTAGCTAGGGAAAATTTAGCATCCAATTAGTCTAGCCTGCACGATTTTGGGATGTTGGAGGAAAGCGGAGTACCCGGAGAAAACCCGGGGAGAACGTAAAAGCTCCACACGGCAATTTCCGGACCTGGGCTCGAACCCTCGATCTTAGAACTGTGAGGCGGATGTGATAACCACTTTAATACCGTACCGCCTACTTTTGCTTAGTATTTAGCGGTTGAAGGAATGAACTGGGATTATTATTTTATTTTTATTTTTTCCGCTGGTGAAAGTATTAATGTTCTGGATCTGGGATCAAACCCCGATTTGAACTGTGAGGCGGATGTGCTAACCACTTCCCCACCATACCGCCTACTTTTGGTTAGTATTTAGCGGTTGAAGGAATGGACTAGAATTTTTTTTCTAGTCAGCTGGTAAAAGTATTAATGGTGCGCTGGGATCGAACCCCCGGTCTGACAACTGCGAGCCGGGCGTGCTTAACACTTAAACACCGGACCGCCTGAATTGAATTGGTCACACAGAATTTTTGGATTGGATAGGTGAGAAGCTGAGCATCCTCCAAGCGTTGGCGGGAAAACTCCTGACCTTGGCGTCCAGCCGAGACCTGATCGAGGACTGCTTGGAGGACCAGCGTGCCGCCCGCCAGGAACTCCGGGAGATCCGGGCGGAGCAACACCGTAGGGAACGCGAGGAGGCGGCGCACAGGTAAGATGGGATCGGCGCCAACCGACCGTCCGTCGTCCATTTCCCGTCACCGACGCGCGTTGCCTTCAGGGTCCGTCTTCGCAAAGAGGAACGTCTGAAGGAGCAGGAGCGCCGACTGAAAATGAAAGAGCGGGAATCCAAGGACGGCCAGGTCGTCCAAGGTGAGGAGGCCGGAAGATGACGTATTTCCCGGGACGCCGGAAAGTAACGCAAAGTTCTCTCAGACGAAGCCAAAGAATCGGCGTCGACCGACGGCGCCCCCAAAGACCCCGCGGGGCCCCTCGCCTCCCTGACCGTGGCGGACTTGGAAGAAGAGCAGGAGAAGGTCAGCTGTCCACCAAAACTCTTTAAAAGCTTTAAACCAAGGGTGTCAAACTCCGGTTGGTTCACGGGCCACATTAACGTCGACGCCATTTCATGTGGGCAGGACCATTTTAGATATAATATCTAGATTTCTCTAAATTGCATTAGAAGAACTGAATCAAAAGCCCTGAATAGTCTGTTTTTATAGATCTAAAGCACCGGTGTCAAAGTGGCGGCCCGGGGGCCAAATCTGGCCCACTGCATCATTTTGTGTGGCCCGAGAAAGTCAATCATGAGTGCCGACTTTCTGTTTTAGGATCAAATCAAAATGAAGAGTATAGATGTATATTAAATTTCCTGATTTTCCCCCTTTTAAATCAATCATTGTCATTTTTTAATCCATTTTTTCTGTGTTTTTAGTTCAAAAATCATTTTGTCAAATCTAAAAATATATATAAAAATAGCTAAAATAAACATTGTTTTAATCTTTAAAAAACTGAATATTCAGAGCTTTAAATCCAGTTCTTTTAATCCATTTATATAAAAAAAATCTAAATATATCTAAAATGGTCCGGCCCACGTGAAATCAAGTTGACGTTAAAGCGGCCCGCGAACCAACCCGAGTCTGACACCCTATCGACTGATTTATTTTATTTTATCGTGATAACAATTTCAGTATTGGTCCATATATAAAGCGCACTGGATTATAAGGCGCCCTGTCTATTTTGGAGAACATTTAAGACTTAAGTGTGCCTTATTGTCGTGAAAATACGGTAATCATTTATTGAACAGGGCTGGGCAATCTAAAAAAAGGGGCAAAAGTGAGTGCTTTGGTTTCAACGTGGACAGAGCAAAGCTTTCCACAATACTAGTGTCCTGCGAGTGCAATCAGTGGATTGGCGTCAGGTGCTTGTCGTAGCCCAACCCCCGCTGCTTCAAAGTTTGTCAGCTAGCTCGGTCAGGGCTGGATGGCTTGGAATGAAAAAGCTGCCCCCACCCTCCACCCACGTTGGCCCAACCCCCGTTGATGCAACTTTGCCACCTATGTCTGTGCTGGATGACTTTGAAAACAAAAGCAGCCAGTTCAAGACTTTTTTAATAAATTAATTTTGTACAATCTAAAAATATATTTAAAAAAAGCTAAAATAAACATTGTTTTAGATCTATAAAAAACTGAATATTCAGGGCTTTTAATCCAGTTCATTTAATCCATTTATATAAAAAAAAAATCTAAATATGATATCTAAAATGGTCCGGCCCACGTGAAATCAAGTTGACGTTAAAGCGGCCCGCGAACCAACCCGAGTCTGACACCCTATCGACTGATTTATTTTATTTTATCGTGATAACAATTTCAGTATTGGTCCATATATAAAGCGCACTGGATTATAAGGCGCCCTGTCTATTTTGGAGAAAATTGAAGACTTTTAAGTGTGCCTTATTGTCGTGAAAATACGGTAATCATTTATTTAACAGGGCTGGGCAATCTAAAAAAAGGGGCAAAAGTGAGTGCTTTGGTTTCAACCTGGACAGAGCAAAGCTTTCTGCAATACTAGTGTCCTGCGAGTGCAATCAGTGGATTGGCGTCAGGTGCTTGTCGTAGCCCAACCCCCGCTGCTTCAAAGTTTGTCAGCTAGCTCGGTCAGGGCTGGATGGCTTGGAATGAAAAAGCTGCCCCCACCCTCCACCCACGTTGGCCCAACCCCCGTTGATGCAACTTTGCCACCTATGTCTGTGCTGGATGACTTTGAAAACAAAAGCAGCCAGTTCAAGACTTTTTTAATCATTTTGTAAAATCTAAAAATATATTTAAAAAAAGCTAAAATAAACATTGTTTTAGATCTATAAAAAACTTTTGAGGGGGGAAAGGGACCACAAAATGTGAAATTATCTATCCAATATGATTTAAACTCCTCCCCCCACGCAGGTCCGCCTCCTCCTGGAGCGCATCCAGAAGGCAGCGGCGTGCACCAGCCTTCACCCGCTGGGCCGGGACCGCCTCTACCGCCGCTACTGGCTCCTCCCCTCGGCCTCGGCGCTCTTGGTGGAAGAGGACGTCTTTGGCCTGACAGAGGACATGCTAAGGCCCCGCCCCAAAGCCGTCCGGGACGGCGCCAACGACGACGATGACGACGACGACGACGACGTCCAGGAGGAGCCGGCGGAAGGGAGGTGGGTGGAAGGAGACACGCCCCTCTCTAAATCCGGCTGGCTCCGCCTTCAACTTCCTTCTCGTCCCCGCAGCGTGGGCTCGAGCCCGGCCCCGCCCCAATCCGGCGGCCCGCCGCTGGACCGTCCCAACCAGTGGTTCTTCTACAGCTCGGTGGAGGAATTGGACCAGCTCCTGGACGCGCTGAACCCACGAGGACACCGCGAGAGCGGCCTGAAGGAGGCGCTGTTGCAGGAGCGCGAACGTCTGCAGGAGGTTTTGCAGGCCTGCCACTGGAGCAAGTACACCTGCACAGGTTAGCGTTTGCGTATGGCTCGGGAGCCGTATGTGGCTCGTTTCATGGGTGCATACGGAGCTAAAGTATGGAAACGGTTTGTGACCGAGCCGAGTACCAAACGCACCAATAGGAGCGTCGGGTCGGCGCTGGGACGATGACACCGTGTTGTTGTTAGCATTAGCATTAGCATTTTTTTTTCATTGCATACAAGAGCATAACAAAATAATTTTTAGACTTTAAAAGTGGTGGAATGACTAAAAATGGCATACATTTTCATGTATTTTGACTCTTGAAGGCATAATATTTGAAAATGAGAGTTGTTTATATATTTTTTGGGTCACTTCCTGTTGATTTTGAGGAATTTACTGGTCACTTAAACTTTTTGGGCATTATTTTGATTCTGGAGCATCATCAGATATTGTCACTTTGTGTTGATTTTTTTTAAATAGAAATTTACAGTAAATTTTGGGGGCATTCTTGGGTCACCAACTGTTAATTTCGGGGCATTTTGTGTACTTTTTTGGGGCAAATATGACCACTAATAGCGGTTTTGAAATGTAATTTTTTTTAAAGAGCCAAAATCCTGTGTTTTTTTTTTTTAATTGACATCTTATTACTAGCAAGTATTGTAATCTTCTGTGGTTTTTGGTTCTGTCCAGATGATCCGGAGTCCTCCCGATCCGTCCCGGAACGCACGGCCACGGCCAGGGTCCTCATGGAGGTCAGACTGCGAGACCTCCTGCTGGACATGGAGGACCGCATCCACCAGGGAACTCTGGGAAAGCTCAAGGTACGCCCGCGGTTGACCGTCTTTCATGTCGTTGTGACTAACTAGGTCGCCGGTTGATGATGTCACACTGTCCCAGGTGGCGGAGAGACGGGCGTGGCGTTCCGCCCTGGAGGCGGGAAACTACGAGCTCCTGTTGGCTGTCAGCCAAGTGGCGGCGGTGGCGGACTCGGGAGACCAATCGCTGCCCGTGAGGAGTCTGGCTCGGGCGCTGGGCCACGTCGAGCACGGAATCGAAAGACGCTTCCTCAAATCTCCGCTAGGTACCATTTTTTTGGCTCTTTCCGGGTCACTTCCTGTATATTTTGCCACTCCCCTTTTTATATCTGCGCATTGGATTTGAATGGAATGCATTTTTATTTCAAATTTGTCGGCACAATTAGCCACAATGAATGAGCCGTCGATTTAAACTCGCCGGACTGGCCGTGAAGGTTCATCTGGCGGCGCCTTTGACGGCGATAGACGTCAAATTCTTTTCGGACGTCCGTCGCCGTCAATGGCGGCCGCTAAATTCATCATTAATTGAATAATAGCTAAGCTGCTATGCAACTACGCTCTGTGCAGTGGAGGAGGATTCCAAAAAAGAGATCAAGATCAAAAAGAGCAAGAAGAAGGATGAAGACCAGGCCAGTGACGGTAGGTCACCTGACTTAGGCTCCGCCCCCTCTCGCATCTTTTAAAGAATATTTTTCCTCACATATATTATCTTGTGTTTCAGATGTAATGTCATTATTTTCTGTATAAAACTTGGATTTAGCATTTTTTTTTTCAAACTTGAGGCTTGAAAAAAACAGTTCGTTTTATATTACGAATAATACGTTTTTGTTTTTTTAATAATATTTTTCCTCACATATCTTGTGTTTCAGATGTACTGTCATTATTTTCTGTCTAAAATTAGAATTTTGCTTTTTTTTTTTCAAACTTGAGTCTTGAAAAAAAAATCGTCTTATATTACGAACAATATGGTATTTTTTTTTTTCTCGCAGACGGCAGCGACAGCGCGTCCAAGCTCGTGTTGGAACGCTGGCGAGAATCCCTGCTTTCGTCTTCCAGCCTGTCTCAGGTGGGTTCCGCTCGGCCCTCGCCCGCCTAAGCCCCTCCCCTTCCCGCACCCAACTCCTCCCCCCTCTGTACGCCGGCAGGTTTTCGTCCACCTGTCCATCCTGGAGAGAAGCGTCCAATGGTCTCGCTCGGTCCTGAACGCCCGTTGCCGCGTGTGCCGGCGCAAGGGCGACGCCGACAGCATGCTGCTGTGCGACCTCTGCGACCGCGGACACCACACCCACTGCCTCAGGCCACGCCTCAAGGTGAGCCACCTGGTGGGAGGCGCCCATCGTGCTCGCTCACCGGGAACGCCCCCTTTCCCGCCCATCAGAGCATCCCGGAAGGCGACTGGTTCTGTCCCGACTGTCGGCCCAAGGACAAGTCCAGGCGCCTCCCCTCCCGCCAGCGCTCGTCCACGGACGAGGAGGACGACAGCGAGGACGAGAGCGAGGACGACGAGGGAAGCGCCCGGGAAGACGAGGACGAGGATGAAGAAGAGTCGGAGGAGGAGGAGGAGGAAGAACGAGTGGTCGCCAGGTGAGCCGCCAAAGCCGCAATGAGAAATCAAGTTCCCGAAACTGACATTTTCTTCTTCTTCTCTCAGCTCTTCCAAGAAGAGCCAGCCGGCGCCCCCTAAAGGCAAGAGTCAGCAGGCCACGCCCAAGAACGTCGCCGTGGCCAATGGGAAAAGCGCAAGCAAGTAGGTACCCTTGGCGTCCCCGTCATGTTCTTACCAAACTACTAAATATGCATTTTGTATCAAAACTTTTTTCCCCAACTATTTACCGTATTTTCTCACATATAGGCCGTATTTGTCCCTAAAAAAAATATGACTGAATTGAAGTACGGCTTGTATGCGCACAAAATGAGACTCGACATGAACGAAACGCCATAACGCGAGACAATGCGGTAATTTATTTCAAAATAGATAAAAGATAAACAAATAAAACGCTTAACAAAATTTATTTTGACATCTACGAATGAAGTACAAGATTTTTTTTTTACTGTATCTTGCATAAAATGTGATAAAAACTCACTTACTTGCTCGCGGCGCCGCCATCTTACCTAGGGATGACAAACGAGACCGTTACAGACGCACTTCCTGGTTGTACTGCTCACCAGACTTCCTGTTTGAATTTGTCTTTCAAAGTAACACATTTGTAGTCCGTATTAAAACCATGAATATGGAGGTAAACATTGTGAATCAGGGGGCGGCTTATATGCGAGAAATGGTCAAATTCAACCATTTTAAGGGTGTGGCTTATACGTGGAGGCGGCTAATATTCCAGAAAATACGGTACATGGGAAAAAAAGGAAAATGTCAAATGTTTTGGTTTTGGAGACGCCTTTTATTTTGAAAGCAAAGTAGCGTGCTCACTTGACCACCGCCTCTCTCGCAGGTCCTCGGGCAAGAAGACCAATAATCCGCAGCCAGCGTCCTCGAAGAACGAGGAGAGCCCCCAGAACGGCGCCGGCCTCAAGAGGACGGCGTCCCGAAAGGTCAAGCCGGCGGTGGTCCTCCCTCCCTCGTCCTCGCCCTCGGGCAGCAACCGCCGCTCGTCCGGGAGGAGCCGAGGCGTCCACCAGCTGTCGGCGCTGGAGCTCCTGGTGGTGGAGCTGGTCCGCCACGACGACAGCTGGCTCTTCATGAAGCTGGTGACGCGAACGCAGGTCGGCGTCGCCGCCACCGGCTCGGGAAGGCTGCGGCGCTCCCGCCTCTAAACGTGTGACGCTTTGCCGCCATAGGTGCCCGATTACTACGACATCATCAGCCGACCCATCGCGCTCAGCACCATCAGGGAGAAGGTCAACAACTGCCAGTACCTCAACGCAGGTAAGGGAAACCGTCGACGGCGCCACACGTCCAAATGTGCAGATGCTCCTCCCACTTTGACTGGATTAAATGTCTGTCATTGTCAATGGCATTTTGGGTTCGTGTACATTTTGGGGCATTCCACGGCCACTTCCTGTACGTTTTGGATCACTTCCTTTTGGTTTTGCGGCACTCGACTGCTGTTAATTTGGGCTCAATTCCTCAATTGCATTTTTTTTTTCATGATTTTCGGACATTCCCCGCTATTTTGAGCAACTCTCGGGTCACTTTCTGTCAATGTAGTTCCACTTCCTGTACATTTAAGGGAATTCGCATGGTCACTTCCAATTTTGGGACACTCGCAGGTCACTTCCTGTACGTTTTGCGTCAATAGTCCTAAAAACAATTAACTGGCCTCGAAAGCAAGCTGTGGGGGGAAAGTGTCCTCACAAATTAAATTATAACTTCATTACCTATTAAATGCTTAATGAACATATCGTAACATCCCAGAATAAACCCAACAGCAAGCAAGCAAGCCGCCATTTTGTCAACCACGGTAACGTTGTCGTCTTTCCACCCGGCAGACGACTTCATCTCGGACGTGGAGTTGATGTTCTCCAACTGCTTCCTGTACAACGCTCGCCACACCAACGAAGCCAAGGCCGGTTTGCGCCTGCAGCAATTCTTCCACGCCCAGCTCAAAAAATTGGGCCTATCGGATGGCGTCGGCGTCGGCGTCGACACCCCGCCCGCCAAGCGAGTTCGCCACTGAGACAAAAAAAGGGACGCCAACGCCATTTCTTCTTCCAAATGCTGATGTTAAGGGCGCCGCCTTCCTGTGGTGCCTCACTTCCTGTTGAATCTTTTTTTTTTTCGTTCTTTTTTTATTTTTTTTTGCACTGACACCAAGCACACATTCGCGCCTTTAGTGTTTCTCAGGGACAAGTGCAAAAAAAAAGACAACTCACGAGTTAATAACAATAGTGTTGCGCCGATTTGCTACTGCTACTTTTCGATACCGACTTGTTAGATTTTTTATTTTAATTAAAAAAAAAAACGACTGCAATCCAAAGTCATCGCTATCATGGCTCGGGAAGATATTGTCGCCGTCCTTCCCACTTGCCAATGGCTGGGACGGCGACTCAACTCATTAGCATAATAAGAAAAGGCCTTTTGGGAGGCTTTGGGGCGGCCATGTTGGTAGAGGCAATGTTGTCGATGCACTCCCATTCATAAGCACTGTCACAAAGTGGCTAACAGATGTCCAAATGATTAGAAATGGGGATTCTGGCAGGGAATAAACCTTCAAATCGATTGGTTACCCTCTTGAACGTCCATGTTGGTAGTGGCAAAGAGTGTGAATAGAAAATGAACCATTGTTTATTCACTGCCGACCCTCCCAATTTAATAAAGCTGCCCAAGGGTAAAGAAGTGTTTGACTAAGTCATGATAACATTACATTCAAGTGAGCGTGGTAAAGTTTTGGTAAATTTTTAAATAAGTAAAATAGTTGCGACAGTTTTGGTATTGGCCAAGTATCGGTATCATTAGCTAAAAAACGGTATCACTTTAGCTTCAACTTTAGCTAGCTACCAAACTAAAATCATTCCCATTTCTTAGCTTTTTTTAATGGAGAAGTCACACTAACACTATTTACAATTGAAAACAATTGCTGGAACTTTTTTTTCTTCCTTTCGTGCCCTGAAAATGTTCCAAATATGATGTTTAGAGAGTTAAAACGTAATTATTGTTTTCAAAAGCATTCTGAGATGTCGACGTTGTGGACTTCTGTGGGTTTTTCCGGTTGCAAATCAAAGTTTTGTGTTCTTATTTATTTATGACTGATAGACGAGCCACCAGCACCGCCATTTATCCCAGCCCGTATGTTGTGAAAATAAAAGATTTTATCAAAAAAAAAACTTTTGCTTTTTTTTAAACTAGCTGTTTGGCTTCATTTTTTCCAAAAAAGTTTTGTTTATTTGAAAACAAATCCTATTTGTTTCAAAATGTGCCTTTCAAGTTTTCCTTTTAATATTTCAGCGAAAGAAGAAACAACAGCTGCCTTGACGTGGACAAGATCATCTTAAATTTATGGATATATGCAAGTCATAACAAAAGCGTCCGGTATATTTTTAGAATGGTCGTCGGGAGCTCTTTGAAATCCCCACGTGAGAACGCGGACCTAAAGGCAACGCGTTCGCCGATTGGACGACGGCCTCATTAATATTCAGAAAAGACCAGCCGGTCGCTGGCTGCTAACCGCGCCTTACTGCCATAGGCGGGCAGGTTCCTCATTGTTCCCGCCCCCTTTTCCTTCTCCTCCAACTCCTCCTCGTTAGCGGCTGTCCACATTCCCGCTGGTCGCTAGCTCCCTTCCCCCCTTCACCGAAGCCTTGTAACGGCAAAGTTAGGCCGACAAAGTCCGGGAGAGAATGGTAAGAAGACGCTCCCGGTGTTCCTCTAACGGTTCCGTTAGCTCCGTCATGGCTTTCCGTTAGAACCGTGCGCGTGCGTGGCTGTAGGCGTGCGCCGGAATGGCGACCAGGCGTCATGTTAGCCAGCATGGCCGCCGCTATGAGTCGCCGACGGGACCGAACGTGGTTAGAGTATCGTAGGGGGACGACGTTCTGGCGTGGGCAGGGTCGGCGTCACTTGGCACCGGACTTCGCTTGGTACTTGGGACCCGACCGGACCGGACCGGCGTCATTTTGGGCCGAGCCGGACTTTGGGGCCGTTATGCCCCGGGGCGGCCATTTTAGCCCCGTTAGCCACGCCACACCACCGGACCGGACATGTCCCAAGTATTATACGTCATGAGTTAGCTAAAACGGAAACAACAACAACAATAAAATCACGTAAACTCCAGTGACTGTAAAGAGTAAACTCTCAAAGTTGGCAAAAGTGGACGTCTATCGCTGTCAATGGCAGGTGGTACACTTTCGTATTGTGTATGTACATGTGAATTTCTTTAAATGTTTTAAGTTCTGATTGAGTTTATTTGTACCGATAGCCGTCTCGCAAACGGTGCGCTAAAATGTCATCGATATCAGAGTCGCGATCGATATCGCCCGAGATTTAGTTTCCAACTGCAGGTCGCCCATCCCAAGATGGCTGCCGATTGCGCACCAAGCCCCACCGTCCCGTCCTGGTGAATCGAAATACTCCTTTTGACGCCATCCCTTTTGACTTTTGTTTGCGCGCAGGCGTCAGGCGTGACCGTGAACGACGAGGTCATCAAGGTGTTCAACGACATGAAGGTGCGCAAGTCGCACCGGTCGCCCGAGGAGGTCAAGCAGCGCAAGAAGGCGGTCCTCTTCTGCCTCAGCGACGACCGCAAGAAGATCATCGTGGAGGAGGGCAAGCAGATCCTGGTGGGCGACATCGGCGAGTCGGTGGACGACCCCTACGCCTGCTTCGTCAAGCTCCTCCCCCTCAACGACTGCCGATACGGACTCTACGACGCCACCTACGAGACCAAGGAGTCCAAGAAGGAAGATCTGGTCTTCATCTTCTGGTGCGTAGCTCCTCCCCCTTTGCCTTACGTTCTCCCCCAACGAGCGGTCGCGGGGATGTTGTCGTTGGGTGGCTGGCTTCCTGTCAATTTTGGGGCACTTCCTGTACGTTTGGGATCACTTCCTGTTAATGTAAGGGCGCTTTGTGGGTTCATTTGTGTTTGTCGTCACTTCCTGTTGACTTTGGGGGACTTCCTAAGGAGTTGGGGTTGACTTATCTATTTTGGGGCGTTACTTGGTCATTTTGGTTCACTTCCTTGTTCATTTTAGCGTTGTGTGGTTGGATTTTGAATAGCTTCCTGTGAATTTTTGGGTCATTTCCTATTTCATTTGGCAACACTTGTTGCTTCTTGTTGTTTTGGGGATGATTCCGGGTCACTTCCCTTAGATTTCGCCCCATTTTGGGTCCATTCTGAGACGTGGGTTTATTTCCTGCCTGTTTCTCCAGGGGGGATTTGGATTGGGCAGAAATGGCATGGTTTGACATGGCTTCTTTTTTTGGCTCCTCCCCCCCAGGGCTCCCGAGGGCGCTCCCCTTAAAAGCAAGATGATCTACGCCAGCTCCAAAGACGCCATCAAGAAAAAGTTTACAGGTGAGTGCGAGCGGAAGGGAGCGGGAGTCGGTCCATCCGTCTGTCTCTCGTCGCGTCGATAGCTTTTTCCGGGCTTCGGGTTCCGATCGTCTAGCGCACAGGTGTCAAAGTGGCGGCCCGGGGGCCAAATCTGGCCCGCCGCCTCATTTTGTGCGGCCCGAGAAAGTAAATCATGAGTGCCAACTTTTTGTTTTAGGATCAAATCCAAATGAAGATTATAGATGTATATGATATTTCCTGATTTTCCCCTTTTTAAATCAATAATTGCAATTTTTTTATCCATTTTTTTTCCTTTTTTGGGGTCAAAAAGCATTTTGTAAAATCTAAAAATAAATATATAATAATATTTTCGGTTTTCCACTTTAATATTGAATATAATTTTTTTTAAAATGATTCCATTTGAAATGAAAAACAAATAATTATTAGATGTTTTCCCTTACTAAGAAAAAAAAGTTCAAATAAACAGTTTTATATCTATAAAAAACGGATTTTTAGGGCTTTTCATCCAGTTCTTATTATCCAATTAAAAACAAAAAAATCTAAATATTATATCTAAAATAGTCTGGCCCACAAAGATCGAGTTGATGTTATGGCGACCCGCGAACAAACCCGAGTTTGACACACTTGGATGAGGCTCACCGTTGCGTTCCGTCTCTGTTATCCGTGAAATGTCGCCACCTCGTGGGCAGAAGAATATCGTCGTAGAAGAAGCAAAATGAGAGGAAGCGTTCTAGACGTCCCATCCGTTTCGAACAAACAATGCCCCGCCCACTCTCAATTGAGGGGACGTCTACCAGCAAATAATGACTTTAATGGGTCCCCTGTTAGGGAGTTTTTTTTAATGAAAATGGCCAATCAGTCCCGTCATCCGCGTTCGCGATGACGCCGATGGGGCGCCTTAGAAGGTTTCCCGTGTCCGGCGGCGGGCGCCCGTTTTGACGAACGCGGCTGGCTTTTTCCCGGCAGGCATCAAGCACGAGTGGCAGGTGAACGGACTGGACGACATCCAGGACCGCGCCACGCTGGCCGAGAAGCTGGGCGGCAACGTGGTGGTGTCCCTGGAGGGGAAGCCGCTGTGACGTCGCCCGCTCCCCGCCATCGCCATCGCCCTCGCCGCCGAGGACTCGGCTGTCTTTAGGCCCGCTTTTCTTTCCCCTTTTCATTTATTTCGCTTTGTTTTTTTGTTTTTTTTCGCTTTGTTTCTCGTCCCCCGGGCGAAGGAGGAGCCGGTCAAAGGTCAATTATGCAAACCCCTCCCTCTTTCCCCGGCGGGAAAGGTGGTCTCCGAGCGTTGCCAAAAAAAAACGGGCCTTTTTTTGTCGGTTTGTTTTGTACGTGACTTTAATTTATTCTGGTTGGTCGTCGTGCGGCTCGACCGATGGCGTGGGCTCTCTCCCGTTTGGCTTTGAATGTAACGCGTGGTCGGAGTGCGCTTTGAGGATGGAAGCCCCGCCCCCCTCCCCTCCTGGACGCCCGAGCCCCGCTCTCTCTCTCTCTCTCCACGGTCGCCCGCGGCGACAGCCGGAACGCCGCGACATCCGCAGCCTTAAAGGTGGAACCTTGTTTGTGACCTCGCAGGAAGCCGCTCTGCAATAAAAGCCTGTGGCCCCGCCCACCTCTCTGTCGACAAGCTCTTTTTTCAATAGAATACTTTTTGAAACCAAAAAAAAAAAAATGAGGTGCTAGAATCGTATCACCGTTTTGTCTTTTAATAAAAAGTCCAATATTTTTACCCACCCCCAAAACGCATTTATCTTTTTAGGTTAGCAAAAAATAAGCATTAGCATCTGCGCGTGATGAATCATTCCCCTTTACGAAAGGTTGCCTATTATGCTGTTTAATATACCCGGGTATATTAAAAGGACATTAAATGGACATATTAAATGGAGGGGGACATTAAATGGACATAATAAATTGACATTAAATGGTCGGGACATAGTATTAAATTGACATTAAAATGGAGGGGACATATTCAATGTATATTAAATTAGGGGTATATTAAATGGGGGGTATAATAAACGATTTAATACACCCCCCCCCCCCATTTAATATACTTCCGGTGGCTTTCTTGCCCTTAAATGGAGCGGCGAGAATGCGGCCCTGTTTCTATTTGCGGCGTCCAATCCGTGACGATCGGGTTTCACTGGCCTCGCAATTCCTGACATTCACGTTGTGTTACGCACTCATCCCCCGACTTGGCAAATAACTGACCATTCTGGCGGCCATCTTGGGTGGGGCAAAACATCTTGGAAATTGCGCATGATTTCATAATTCTCATCGATACAGTTGACCTTATTTTTTAGCACACCTTTGATCTTGCTAAAACACTAATACAAAATATAGAGGGCAAAAACAGCCAACACGGTTATACACACATGGCCATCTTTTTTTGTAATTCTTATTTTTATTTGGAAGAGGACACTCGATGCACCGAAAAGCAAAATAGAAGAAGATGCACCCAAGAAAATGGACAATATTTTCAACCGTTTTTTAAAGCTCATTAACAGTTTCTCACCCAAATCAAAATAACCGGAGTTGGCAAAAAAAGACGATTATTTGGTTTATTTTTCACTCGTGCTGTGCGGTATAAAGAAAAATCATCATAGTATGACACGGATTGCTGAAAATACTATTAAGTGGCGATAGCGGAATCTGGAGGCCAATTGCTAGTATTACTAGGGCGCCTCTGCTGGCCAGAATAGACATTGCAGGAAAGGTCGACAACAATACTAGTGTCAAAGGTCGATTAAAAAATATCGTTTCAGCACTTTATATTAAGATTGTGGCAATTTATTGATTTATGACCCCCCAAAAACTGAAGATAATTTAGAATGCCAAAATTTGTGGGTATGAAAAATGAGTATTGTCTATTCTGAGTCACTTCCTGTACTTTTTTTGGCTCATTTTCTGAGTGTCAGCAGGAAATTATTTTGATTTTGATATCTATCCTTGTTTTGGGTCACACCTGAGTTTGTTTTTAGGTTACTGGCAGGTCACTTCCTGTTGATTTTGGATCACTTCCTGTTGATTTTGGGTCACTTCCTGCCCTTTTTCTGAGTGGGATGGTTTTTAGGTTACTGGCAGGTCACTTCCTGTCGATTTTGGGTCACTTCCTGCCCTTTTTCTGAGTGGGATGGGAAACGACTTTATGCACATGAGTTCTTAAAGAATGCACAAATGTTTTTTTTATCTTTAATAACGCTATTGTAGGATGGCCAATCGAAAATGAATCGTCTCGGGAGATCCCGCCCCCTGATGTAGGTCGTCACATCGCGCAGCGCGACTTGAAAATAAAGTCCAAATGATCGTCGGGCGTCGGAAACTAAGGCCTAGGCCAGGCGGCTTTTTTTTGGGGGGGGGGGGGGTTAGGCTCCGCCTCATTTGCTGGCCACGGACCTCCCCTCGATCCTGACCACGGTGTCCCTGCTCAGCTTGTCGGCCAGCGCGTCCAGTTCGGCGTCCGATAAATCGTTCAGCTGCCACTCCGTCGTCACTGCGGGAGACAGACGCCGGGGTCAGGGCGACGGGAGTGGGGTCGCGGCGGCGGCGGTGGCGGCGGCGGTGGCGGCGGCGGCGCCCGGGCGGGGAACTCACGGTCGAACGCTTTCTGAATGGATTTTTGCGACGTGCTGTGGAGCATCTTCTTCCCGATGGAAGCCGAATCCGGAGCCCTGAGTGGGGGAAAAAAAACAAAAAAACGATAAAAGGGCCAAGTGACGTAGCATCGGACACCCGGCAAGAGAGTCTCACAAGGGGCGTGGCTAACAGAACTGTTGGATCGTTACAATATCTTTTTTTTTGATAGAAAAAAGTGGAAAAGCTGAAAAAAACAGGAAACCGTAAAAAACAATGGTGGAAAAATGGCGAAAAGCAAAAAGAAATTGATTTAAAAAATCAACTTGTTGCACCCAAATAATGGAAAAAAGGATGTTTTCACCCAAAAAATCACCCAAAAAATCAAGAATCCACAAACAAAAGCCCACACAAAAATAGAAAAATATGAATACACTACCACCAAAATAAACAAAAAAGTGGGAAGGAACCAAACAACAGACAAAGGCGAAAAATCAAAAGCCACCAAAAATTGAATAAATAATTCACCCAAAAAAAATCTATTTCATGATGTCTGCAGTCTCTAAATAAAAACTATGTAAATACATATATATATTGCAAAAATATTTTTAAAAATACACATTGAAAATTAGGAAAAATAGAAAAAAAATGAAAAAAATATTCACTAAAAATTAATTTCAAGAAGTCTGCAGCCTCTAAATAAAAACTATGTAAAATATATATATATATATATATATATATATATATATATATATATACATATATATAAATATATATTGCAAAAATCTTTTTAAAAATACACTTGTTGAAAATGAGGAAAAATACCCAAAAATAAAAAAATAATTCACTAAAAATTATATATAGCAAAAATATTTTTAAAAATACAGTCATTGGAAATTAGGAAAAATACCA
This sequence comes from Stigmatopora argus, assembly GCF_051989625.1. Lineage (NCBI taxonomy): Eukaryota > Metazoa > Chordata > Actinopteri > Syngnathiformes > Syngnathidae > Stigmatopora > Stigmatopora argus. The sequence goes on along the minus strand of NC_135401.1, from coordinate 1,022,698 downwards.
AAAAATGAAACAAATAATTCACCAAAAATGATATATATTGCAAAAATATTTTTAAAAATACACTCATTGAAAATTAGGAAAAATATTCCACATCAGTAAAACCCAATAACAACCCAATAATAATAAAATAAGATGGAGAAACGGTTGTGGATAAGTTGAATGTACTCACCAACTAATGAAAATGAGCTGTTCCTTATTTTTGGCATTGTCCGTATCGTAGGACACGTCGTAGAGGGCGTATCGGCAGTCTTTTTCCGGCAGCAGCTTGGTGAAGGAGGCGAAAGGGTCGGCGTCGTCCCACATCACGTGCTTGCCCTGGTCCACGATGATCTTCTTCTTGTCGTCGCTCAGACGGAAAAAGGCCACCTTCTGCTTCCTGTGCTTCTTCATGTCGTTGAACAAGTGCATCACCTCGTCGTCCACCGTCACGCCCGACGACTGACAAAGACAAAGACAAACGGTGAGTCGATGACTGGCGTCCAATCACCCTCCCACTTGAAATGGTATGAGCGCCTAGCGCCGTCAATAGATTCCTTTTCATTGCTACCATCATCTTTTAGGCCACATGCGTCAAAGTGGCGGCCCGGGGGCCAAATCTGGCCCGCCGCCTCATTTTGTGTGGCCCGGGAAAGTCAATCACGAGTGCCCACTTTCTATTTTAGGATCAAATTCAAATGAAGAGTATAGATGTATATTACATTACCTGATTTGCCCCTTTTAAATCAATCATTGTCATTTTTTAAATCCATTTTTTTCTGTGTTTTTAGTTCAAAAATCATTTTGTAAAATCTAAAAATATTTAAAAAAAGAAGAAGCTAAAATTAACATTGTTTTACATCTATAAAAAACGGAATATTCAGGGCTTTTAATCCAGTTCTTTTAATCCATTTATTAAAAAAACAATATAAATATTATATCTAAAATGGGCTGGCCCACGTGAAATCAAGTTGACGTTAAAGCGGCCCGCCAACCAACCCGAGTCTGACACCCTTGTTTTAGGCCAATTGGATTTGAATGCCAATGCGTCATGATTTTTCAATGAAAATAATGACATTTGATGCCCTTCCTAAGATGGCCTCGGGGCAGCCATCTTGGTAGGGGCACCGAAAGCTCTTTCCACGTTCTCCCGTCAACTGAAATAGTCGACGTCCAATCCATTCGACGTGAGAGGACGGCGACAAATAACCTGAACGGAATAAACATTCGCTGCCGGCCTTCCACTCGAAATCGATTGGACGTCTCCTACCGACCGATCGGCGCCGTTGACGCCAATCCATTCGGACCGAGTAGGGCGGGGCTTGGACCGTCCAAGTAGCGCCAATGACGTCTACCAGTCTAAAACGTATCGTCGGGTGTTAGCGGCTAAAGCTAAAGACGCTTCGATGAGCAAAATCGGGGTTGACGCCGGGCTGACCAATCGTACCTACTGTCCTTTTTTTATTTATTTTTATTTTTTACTAAACGCAGACTAAACCCAATCTTTTCTTACCAGGAAAACCAAACCCCCCAAAAATCAACCACCCAACAGTCAACCCGCCTTTAAAATCGGACTAAAGCATCCATTTTTTTCCTTAAACAAAAAAAGCCGCACTTCCCGTGGCCATCCGGGAGAACCGGTTTCAGCTGACGTCGCCTCGGCGACCGGGGCGCTCGGGTTAAACTCCCCCGACCCGGCTTCCCCTTCCAAAATCGACGACGCGTCTCGGTCCCGAGCCGATTCGCAGCGAGAAGGAACGGGAAAACAAAACAAAAAACAAATCCAAAAGTCCCGCTCACCATTTTGTCTCCGAAGGTCTTGCGACGAGACGAAAAGTGAGCGGCTTTGGGAAGGTCTTGACGAATCCAGGAAGTATCTGGTGACGCCTTTAAAGGCGTGCCCCGACCGCTTCGGGGCATCTCCCTCAGCGTTGGCTAACCACCATCTGCATGCGTCATTGGCTGGCCACACCCCTCCCTCCCTCTCTCTCTCTCACTGTCTTTTACCTTTAAAGTGACACTGAAACTTTTCAACCGGCCTCACCGTCCATTTTAGGAGACTGGACAATCCCCGGGACGCTTCACTATCATTCTGCCTTCAAGTTATTAGCAATAATAGACAAAAAACAGCAATGACTGACCAAATTGCTATATATAGCATGACTTCACATGGCAAAACAGGTCCCTGCGGCCATTTTGGGAGGCCGGACCGTCCCCGGGACGCTTCGCTATCGTTCTGTGTTCAAGTTCTTTGCAAAAATAGACAAAAAGTGCCACCAAAACTTGTTTAAGACCAACTAAATTGTCACAAAGGCCAACTTTATAATTCAAAACAAGCCTCGGCGACCACTCGGCCTCCATTTTGGAAGGGCGACCACTCCCTGGGAAGCTTCACGACTCTTCCAAATTCTAGTAAATTGTAATATCAAATAAAAAGTGCCACCAAAACCATTTTAAACCCAACAAATCATCACATAGCGAAAGTTTATCATCCTTAACAAGCCTCGGCGACCACTCGGCCTCCATTTTGGAAGGGCGACCACTCCCTGGGAAGCTTCACGACTCTTCCAAATTCTAGTAAATTGTAATATCAAATAAAAAGTGCCACCAAAACCATTTTAAACCCAACAAATCATCACATAGCGAAAGTTTATCATCCTTAACAAGCCTCGGCGACCACTCGGCCTCCATTTTGGAAGGGCGACCACTCACTGGGAAGCTTCACGACTCTTCCAAATTCTGGTAAATTGTAATATCAAACAAAAAGTGCCACCAAAACCATTTTAAACCCAACAAATCATCACATAGCGAAAGTTTATCATCCTTAACAAGCTTCGGCGACCACTCGGCCTCCATTTTGGGAGGGCGACCACTCCCTGGGAAACTTGATTTCTTTTTTCTGTTTCATGACGGAAAAAGAAAAAAGCGTCAGGCCACACACCCCGCCGCCGCCCAAAAATTCCAAGCGCTCTTAACGGCTGAAGATCAGGAGAAACCTGTCTTACCGAGTCGACCGCTCCGATTGGTGGAACCGGCGTCGGCTCTGCGAAATTCACTTTTGTCGGACCCGTTTTTCTTCCCGCTGAAGTTTACAGCTAACAAACACCCTGGGAAAGAAATTTACATCCATCTTTTGTTTTGCATCCCGCTTGTTTTTCCTTTTTTTATTCGCTATCTTTCATTTATGATTCAAATAAATCCTTCATTGTCATCAAGATTAACAGGAAGTGACCAGGAAATGGCCCACGATGTACAGGAAGTGATGTGTAAATGTCCTGAAACAAACAAACTCCCTGTAGATTTAAAAAATAAAATAAAATCAATGTAGTTGTATTTATATGAATTATTCTTTTTTAAAATTTCATTGCTTACCACTGACAGCAATACGCGTCCAATCCATTTGGGCCTGGGAGTGCCCAAATGGATTGGACGCCCATCACCGTCATTAGCAGCTAACAAGATAACTAGCCTCCTTCAAACCGAAGCAAACAAAACCTTTTAATTTCAGCTACTTTTATTTACCGACCATTTAAAACATGGCTATTGGCCAGTGATTGTCTGGACACCAAATCGTCTGTTAAACCGCGCTAGGATAGGCTCCAGCACCCCCCGCGACCCTCCGGAAAATGAACGTACGAGAACACATGTCCAAAACGTCATGGGTCATGGGTGACGCCATTTTTATTTTTTTACTCGGGTGTTTTGAAACGGCGTCATGACGTCACACGTCTTCCTGTCTCCACCCGTCGGCAGCCATGATGGTAGGTTAGCTTCGCATCTTTTCTCTTCCCTCTCCGGGTTTGCATCTTTTATCGGTACCTGGTCGGAACCGAACCGACGGGAACCCCCAGCGGTTCCGACTAACTTCCGCTAGGCCGCTAAAAATGACGGCCTTGTGCGGTTTGTGTTCCCGTAGCAGGAAGGACTGGACGACGGACCAGACTTCCTCTCCGAAGAGGACCGAGGGGTGAGTTTTTTTCCTCCGTTTGCCTTTTTTAACGTCATATTTCGTCACTGTGCGCCGAAACCTCTCGGTTCGGTTTGTGGCACCGGTGCGGCTAAAAAGAGACTTGTTAGCGCGCTTTAGCTTCTGACGTTAGCATTAGCTTCCTGCTACCTGCAGTTTTGAAGAAACTGGTTCTGCCAGTAGGTCACGTGATTGTCACGTGTACTTCTTTCGCTTTAAACTTGAGAAAAAGTCAACAAGCAAAAGCGAGTGTAAATAGTGTTCATTTATTTTTCATTTACTTGACAATAATTTCTCTATTAAGGCGTAACTGTCATACTGAGGTGAGATGCGTTTGGGTGCCAACCGGATAATCAGAGATTTGACCTTTTTTTTTGGATGACCAAAGGCACTTTCAAAATAAACTTCCAGGAGAATGAAAACGTACGGTTGTTTTGATATTAAAACTTATTTTTCATTTACTTTACACTAATTTCTCTACTACGGCGTAACTATCATACTGAGGTGAGATGTGTTTGGGTGCCAACCGGATAATCAGAGATTTGACCTTTTTTTGGGATGACCAAAGGCACTTTCAAAATAAACTTCCAGGAGAATGAAAACGTACGGTTGTTTTGATATTAAAATTTTGATCTCAGAAAAATACTTTATAGATAAGATGAAGAAAATCCAACGTTATTATGTTAAACATTTTCAATTTGTTGGTCTTTAATTACGACAAAGAAAGACGTCCTCAGATTTCCCCTTTTAATTCTTTTCGGTACTGCACCGTGTCAATCTTGAAAACAAAACAAAAACTTTTTAAGTGCAATTGATGTCCAATTCCTTCCAAAGTGTGAGCGAAATAGAAAATGATAAACAAGATATCGATATTTACAAAAAAAAAATTGAAATACATTTCATTTTTTGTCGCCGCTTAGCCAAGGGCGGTCAGCGTGGACCTCCAGACGGACGCCACGCTGCAGGTGGACATCTCGGACGCCCTGAGCGAGCGAGACAAGGTCAAGTTCACCGTGCACACCAAGGTGAGACGTCCGTCCTCGCGTCCGTCCTCGCTTCCGTCCCCCTTTTCGGACCCCCCGGTGTGCGTCCGCCCGCAGAGCACGCTCCCCAACTTCAAGCAGAACGAGTTCTCGGTGGTCCGTCAGCACGAGGAGTTCATCTGGCTGCACGACTCCTTCGTGGAGAACGAAGACTACGCCGGATACATCGTGAGTCGACGGGTCGCCGCCGCCGCCGCCACCGCGCCTCCCCCGCGGTCGCCGCGGTCTGACGGCCCGTTCTCGCCGCGGTTCAGATCCCGCCCGCTCCGCCCCGACCCGACTTTGACGCCTCCAGAGAGAAGCTGCAGAAGTTGGGGGAAGGCGAGGGCTCCATGACCAAGGAGGAGTTTACCAAGATGAAGCAGGAACTCGAAGCGTAAGTTGCCTTGGGGGTCGGGTGGTGTCCCGGCCGTCGTCTGGCGTCATTTTTTATTTTTTATTTTGCATTCGTTTTTTTATTTTTATTTTGCATTCATTTATTTGTATTTGTATTTTGCATTCATTTATTTTTATTTTGCATTCATTTATTTTTATTTTTTATTTTGCATTCATTTATTTTCTATTTCTTTTGCATTCTTTTATTTTCTATTTCTTTTGCATTCTTTTATTTTCTATTTCTTTTGCATTCTTTTTTTTTCTATTTCTTTTGCATTCATTTTTTTTTCTATTTCTTTTGCATTCATTTTTTTTTCTATTTCTTTTGCATTCATTTTTTTTTCTATTTTGCATTTTTTTCCCTTTCAAATTTATTCAATTTTTTGCTTTTAAAACAATTAGCCTTCATTTTTGGCATGAGTCTGGTCTTTCACGAGGGGCGTGGCTTCGCCAGAGAAGCCACGTCCCTCGTGAAAGACGGCGACGACAAAACCTGGAATAAAAACGAGTGCCGTTTTGGTGTTAAACGTGTCCCGTCGCTATTCCCTCCTCGTCCCTTAGAGAGTACCTGGCCATCTTCAAGAAGACGGTCGCCATGCACGAGGTCTTCCTTTGCCGCGTGGCGGCGCACCCCGTCCTCCGGAAGGACCTCAACTTCCACGTCTTCCTGGAGTACAACCAGGACGTGAGTTGTGCCACAATTTTTTTTACAATATGGTCCTTTTTAGATCTAGTTTCCGCCAGCCGGTGGCCCTACCCAATATGGCCGCCGGCTTCCATCCCTTAACGCCCCTTCCGTTGATCCTAGCTGAGCGTGCGAGGGAAGAACAAGAAGGAGAAGCTGGAGGACTTCTTCAAGAACGTGGTCAAGTCCGCCGACGGTGTCTTGGTCGCGGGCGTCAAGGTAAGCGCTCGGAAAACGCCGGGCTTTTTCTCGCTGCAGCCGTCGGACGTCCCGTTTTTTTTTCTTTCTTCGCACCGCAGGACGTGGACGACTTTTTCGAACACGAGAAGAATTTTTTGTTAGAATACCACAACCGGGTGAAAGACGCCTCGGCCAAGTCGGACAGGATGATCCGCTCGCACAAGAGTAAGACCCCACCCCCGTGCGGATAGGAAGCTCCGCCCTCCTGCACTCTTGACCAACCCGTTTGTCTCCAGACGCCGCCGACGACATCAACAGAATGGCGTCCACTCTCTACGTGTTGGGGACGCAAGATTCGACCGATTTGTGCAAGTAAGATGGCCGCCGCGGGGGGCGGGTCCACGGCTACCTTGAGATATATACCGTAACAATTTTAGTATTGGTCCATATACTAATATATTGTAAGGCGCCCTGTCTATCTTGGAGAAAATTTAAGGCTTTTGTGTGCGCCTTATAGTCGTGAAAATACGGTAATAGGATATGACACGGTATTATTTGATATAACTTCCAAAAGGAGGAAGCTAGTTTTGACTTGTTTGTATGTCAATGCATTGACTTTAATGGGAACCTTGCCCCTACCAACATGGCCGCCCCGAGCTCACGTTACCCGTCACGCCCGCACCCTTCCGTTTCAGGTTCTTCCTCAAAGTATCGGAGCTCTTTGAGAAGACCAGGGTAGGTCACGTGACACGCGTGGTGGCGTCAACCCGATGGCTCGTCACGACAACCCGCTTTCTTTTTCCCGCCAGAAAATCGAAGCTCGCGTGGCCGCCGACGAGGACCTGAAGCTGGCCGACTTGCTGAAATATTACCTGAGGGAATCGCAGGCCGCCAAGGTCCCGTCTCGTCCCGTCTCGCCGACGACGGACGGCCGTCCGGCCTCGGCTTGACGCCAACGTGTCGCCCCCTACAGGACCTCCTGTACCGTCGCAGTCGGGCGCTGCTGGACTACGAGAACGCCAACAAGGCTCTGGACAAGGCTCGCTCCAAGAACCGCGACGTCCTCCAGGCGGACACTTGCCAGCAACTGTGCTGCCGCAAGTTCGACAAGATCTCCGAGTCGGCCAAGCAAGGTCTGGCCCAACTTCTCCTTCTGCTCTCGCTTCCTCAATCCCTCCCTTTTCTTCATCTCCTCTCTTCTTGTGGCCCTTTCCATCTTGTCACCATACAGTGGTACCTCCACATACATTCTTAATCCGTTCCAGGACTGAGATCGTATGTCGAGCTTTTCGTACGTCGAGCAGATGTTTCCCATTGAAATGAACTAAAAACAAATGAATTTGTTCCAACCCTCTGAAAAAACACCAAAAACAGGATATTGGATTGTAACCAATTGGATTGTATACCGGAAATAACCAAAATGTACAGAAAGTGAACCCGGAATGCTCCCCAAAAGACCGTAAACAACCCCAAATAAACAGGAAGCCGCCTGGAAATACCCTAAAATGAACCAGGAAGTACCCCCAAATAACCACTTTACTTACCATTGACATCCACTTCATTGCAACTAAAACGTCAAACACTAATTCCTGAAAAAAAAAACTGAAAATGAATTTGACGTCCACCAGCGTCAATGGCTGTCAACAACTTTGTGTTCTCCTCAGAGCTCATCGACTTCAAAACGAGGCGAGTGGCGGCCTTTCGAAAGAACCTGGTGGAGCTCGCCGAGCTGGAGCTAAAACACGCTAAGGTAGTAGCCGCCAACGCTAACGGTCGACGACCTTTTTGACCTCCCCTCCACCTTACATTGACCTTGACCTTTCAGGGGAATCTGCAGTTATTGCAGAGCTGTCTGGGTGTCCTGAGAGGAAACACCTAACCACGCCTCCCTTGTCACAGCCACGCCCACTATACACCTTTGGGGGGGAGGGGTTTGCGCAGCAAAACAAAAAAAGAAGGCTTAAAAACAACTCAACTAAGTCGTTTCTTTTCAAAAATATTTAGCGTTGCACCGATACGTCGTGTAAAGGACATGATCGGTATCCGGGACTACTAAGAATTAACGGGGGCATGCTGGGAAATATGTATTTACTTTTCAATTCCTGGTCGCCCTACCCAAGATGGCTGCCCGATGATGTCAAACATGCAGCCGGATGTGGCGTCTAGTCTAGGTTTATCCAATCGGTTTGAAGGGGGCGGGGGGGGGGACATTGCTAAACATCTTTTAGGAATGCCTTAAGCTACTTCGATTGGAACGTTGCCCCTACCAACATGGCCGCCCGGCACGTGTCTTTTTGAGGGGCGGGGATTTTTTTTTCGTGAATTTCAATGAGTTACTCGCGTTTCCACGTCCAAATCATTGAAAGTGAATGGATAAACATTTGGCTGCCATCCCTCCCGCTCCAAATCGATGAGACGTTTAGCGCTGTGCTAAAAAAAGAGTATGTAGTCATTTAGTATGGAAAGGAAATATTTGTCTTATTTTTTACGCTATCGGTGCAACACTACTTACTAAACGCTGTCCTGTCGGTCTACAAACCGGGGGCGAGTTGTTCTCGGATCAGACCGGTTCGGATCCCCCTTCGGGGTCCGCTTCCATCTAGGTAAATCCGTCCAGTCTAGCGGAGGACGTTTGGCCAGTTGTTTTGCCGCCTTCTAATCAAGCTGCGCTTTGACGAAATAGGAAGGGCCACACAAAGAAAGAAAGAAAGAGAACAAAATAGGCTGAAAGGAATCAATTAACATCATAAACTTGTACGTGGAATTCAAGTCTTAAAATACGGAGAAAACGTCAACATTACCAAACAAAAATAAGCTAACACTAAAATAATATTCCTTAAAATTACCCTGCGAATGACATTCTCGTAATGTTAAGTCCTATTACAATTTTATCCGTAATTTTACCACCTTTTTCCGCTAATACGATATATATAGTATATATTAGGACACGGTTATTACAACAATGTGAAGCTATGGTTCTTGTCATCAATACTTTTTAATACATCTTGACCTGTCGTTGCCCCCACCAACATGGCCGCCCAGAAGCCATCTTGGTAGGGGCAATGCATGACTTGCAATTTAAGTTGTCACCGTTTTTTCTATGTGTGGCTCAAATATTTGGTCGGCCGTTCTTATGAAAAGAAATGACAACCTTGTACAGGTTTGTATTCCAGTAAAGTACAGTAAAGTTGTTGACTAATGTCCGCTTACGATTGTCTTGATTGTCATTTTCCTCTCTTAATTATAGCTCCTTTCCGTTTTTTATTTGTGGGGGGAGCTTAAGTGTGTTTGCCTTAATGTCACTCTTGTTTTTTTTTCTTTTTCGATTCTCTTTATTTGCATATTACTGTAAACGAATGTTTTTTCCACTCAACGTGACCAAAGCTTCCGTATCATCAAAGATGGCGATAAGAGTACAGTAAAAGAAATAAAGGTGCCAGTTCAATCAATGAGCTGCTTTCCTTTTCACAATAAAATTTTGAAAAACTTCTTGTTGACATATTTTCATCATTTTTGTTTTCCAATATTTCAATAGCACTACAAAAAGGACAATTCACTCGCACAGTAAGTCTATTCACAGTACAAAATATTAAATGTCAACATTGAAATGTTTCTGGATGCGGTATTCGATAGCAAAATTATTGCATGTATTACTTAAAATTTGTTTTGCTTAATATGAATTGTTTTTGCATGTTGCAGCGGTAAAGGAAAAAAAAATACTGATTCTGCGGCAGCAAAATTCATCCGGTTTAACCGGACATCAATATTTCGTAGTAAAAGCAATTCGTGTTCTCAAAGATTCCTATTTTGAACTATTATATTGTATAGTTTACCATTATTGACATTCTTATTTGTCTAGTAGTAGAAATAAATGTTCACCTCCGATTATTTATAATTCTAATGTCTAGTTTTCGACATAAAAGGCCATTATTGTGAAGGGCTGGATGTGCCCACGTGATTGCTGCGGATTTCATAGCCAGAACCAAACGCAGCTTCGACTCTTTAGCTTTTGCACTTTCACGCTGGACGACCAACGGTTGTCGTTAAAATGAGCTCCATCGGCACCGGGGTATGTTTTATTCTTCTCTAAAATGATGCTTTGTAAAGGTAACCATTCACTTAATCTTTAATTTGCCTTGGGAGGGTATTTAATTCATAACATTCCCGAGAAAAGTAAAAGACAAAGCCTTGGGCTAGCTAGTTAGCTGTTAGCTTGCTGAGTCACTTGGCAGCATGGAGGCCGGCCTAGCGCGAACACGTAATACGAAACTTAAAATAAACTTAATAACTCTCTAGTTATTGTTAAACTAGCAATTAGCGCTGTTTATTGTAAACTTAAACATTCACACATGCAATATTCTCATAAATAGCTTCGTTAGATTAACTCATTCAGACAATGAACGCCCGCCTCATTGGAAAAGCGCTGCGTCAGCGTGTCCGCCATATTGGATGTGCCTAAACTAATTTTAAAAGAATTAAACGGTTAAATCAGTTCGTCCTGTCTTATTTTGGTCGTCCTAAGGTTAACCCGTTCACGACCATTGACAAGAAATCGATTTTTAAAAAGATGTCTGCTTTTGAATGACCTTGTTTTTGTGTCATTAACGATAGTAGACGTCGAAACCAACAGGAAGTGGCCACTTGAACGCATTTTATTTTCCATTTCAGTACGACCTGTCGGCGTCGACCTTCTCTCCCGACGGGCGAGTTTTCCAGGTGGAGTACGCCATCAAGGCCGTGGAAAACAGCAGGTAAGCCGAGTGGACTTTCAATGTCTAATTTAATACAAAAAAGCCATATAAACATATATCCCAATGTGGGTGTTTTTATTCAGCACAGCCATCGCAATCCGCTGCAAAGACGGCGTCGTTTTTGGTGTGGAGAAGTTGGTTTTGTCCAAACTTTATGAAGAAGGCTCCAACAAACGCATCTTCAACATTGACAGACATGTTGGCATGGTAACTACACGTGCGTACACTTGACATTATTGAAATACTTCAATACATTGAAAAAAATGGTCTGAAATTGTTTTTGAGCTTCTCTGAGGTATTGGATAGTGAATCCCCGAAAATATTGAAATAATTTAAAAGATGGATTTATGTTTTTGAACAAAAATGTTTAAAAATATAACGTTTCTTTATTTATTAATGGGAATGTAGTGATGAAGTCATTATTGAAGTTAGCCTTTCTCTGTTAAAATGAGGTCAGTGCAATGCAAAGGTACTTCCTGTTCAAGTGGGTTTGTGACCGTCTGCCGACCCTCCCTTTCTTTCTCCTTAGGCCGTGGCGGGCCTCCTGGCGGACGCGCGTTCGCTCGCCGAGGTAGCCCGCGACGAAGCCTCCAGCTTCCGCTCCAACTACGGCCACGACATTCCTCTTAAGGTAAGCGTCTCGCAGTAAGGTTGGACAAATGGCCACTTTTTTGTGCGGCGTGCTTTCGTAACCGTCAAGAGGGCGTTTGTTGACGCGCTAGCGGTCCAAATCCTTTGGGCAATTTGAGGTCACTTCATTGTTCATTTATTCATTTCCAGCTTACTTGCCCATTGTCAAAACATTCCATTATTTTGAAAGTTGTGCGCTCACAGAGCTGGGGAATAAAACTATAACATAATTATCATGATTTTTTTTCAATGTTGATATTAGAATCTTTCGATAAATCGTTAATTTTAAACTGTGATTTCACCACTTGACCACCACATAGAATGGGGCGCTGTTGCAAGGTTAACCAACGCTCAGGAGAAGACGATGATGAGGAAGAACAAAAATACTTTTTAAAATCATCCTATTTCATATTCTCTTTTCTTATAAAGTAAGGTAACATAGTGGCTTTCATATTTGAATACGGAGGAAAGTCATTTGTTTACTTATTCACAGAAGTTTGAAGTTTCAAAGTTGAAACAAAAAAAAGATAGTTATCGTGATAATTACAAATTTTGTCATATTGCCCAGCTCTAATATATATGTATTTTTTTTCAAATGGTTTAAATAGGCTTCCGGGTAGTGCCGCGTTCTTTTTCCACCTGACTCTGGTGAGGGCAGTCTGCCTTCGATTCCCACTTTGTGCTCGTCTGTTTCACTTTGCCTTGCGATTAACCTGCTACCTGGGATAGAGTACAGCACCCTCCGCGACCCTTGTGGGGGGGTAAGCGGTACGGAAGCTGAATGAATGACTAAAATGGTGACTCACTCCCCACAGCACTTATCGGACCGCGTGGCCATGTACGTGCACGCCTACACGCTGTACAGCGCCGTGCGGCCTTTCGGCTGCAGGTGAGTCCCGCCCCCTCCGTCGGCCCGCCACCGTCGCCCGCCCGGCTGACGCGCCTTGTCGCCCGCAGTTTCATCTTGGGCTCTCACGACAAGGACGACGGGCCGCAGCTCTACATGGTGGACCCCTCGGGCGTCTCATACGTGAGTCCTCGCCGCCGCCGCCGCACGGAAAAAAAACGCCGCACATTCGTGGGAGTGATGATGCTGAGAAGGTTTCGCTAATTGAGCTGACTTCACGTGATGTCGACATTTCTCTTGGCTGTCTGACCGCATGCACGCGAGCTCGGCTCCGCACGCGCCGCCCCCAACGGCGTCCGTTAACGCCCGGCCGGGTGTCTTTTTCAGGGCTATTGGGGGTGCGCCATCGGAAAAGCCAAACAAGCCGCCAAGACGGAAATCGAGAAACTGCAGGTTTGTTTTGGTCGTTTATTTCTTCTTTATAAAGAAATCTAAAAAATGAAGACTGTATGAGATGTCTTTCTCATACGCGAGTCCTCGCCGCCGCCGCGGGGAAAAACAAAAACGCCACGCATTTGTGGGAGTGATGATGCTGAGAAGGTTTCGCTAATTGGGCTGACTTCACGTGATGTCGACATTTCTCTTGGCTGTCTGACCGCACGCACGCAATTTTTTTCTTTTTAGTATTTTTGTATTGGGGCATTTTGTAACCTATTTTTTGCGTTGCAGATGAAGGACATGACGTGCAGGGAACTGGTCAAAGAGGTCGCTAAAATGTGAGTACTTACTTAAACCAGGAAGCTTGTTAAACTGGTGGGAATATTACCAGTTATGAACAGCATCCACTTGTTTTCATAGCTACGATACAAGAGTCTTGTAACCTAAACTGGCGTTTTGTACTGGCTAACCGTGGCGTTTGCTTTCCAGCATCTACATCGTTCACGACGAGGTCAAGGACAAAGCCTTCGAGTTGGAGCTCAGCTGGGTCGGAGAAGGTAAGCACGCCGCGCCGACCCTCGCGCTCCCTCGCTTCTCGGGATGATGATTACCAAGAAGGTTTCGCATGATGACTGAACTTCTGTGATGTCACTTCCTCTTGGCTGTCTGACCCTCTCGCCGTCGCCCGGCTGTCCTGCCGCGCCAACTCGCCACCGCTCACCTTTCCCGTCTTTTTTTTTCCTCCCCCTCCCTTTAGTCACAAATGGACGACACGTGCTGGTCCCTAAAGACGTCAGGGAGGAAGCGGAAAAATACGCCAAGGTGAGGCGTCCGGGAACGCCGCCGCGTGTCCGTTTTCACGCGTCTCACGCCGTCTCGTCTTTTTTCAGGACTCGCTAGAGGATGAAGATGACTCGGACGAAGACAACATGTGAACTGCCCGCTGACTTTTTTTGTTTGTTTGTTTTTTCATGTTTTATAGTTTAAAATAAACTAACGTGTTTCCAGACCCGTCTTCGTCTATGTCGCGATGAAAGGAAATGACATGGAAGGATCTGATAGCTCGCGCTTCCTGTTTTCCTAGCTAGCTAAAAAAGATTGGGTTCTTCATTTTTGGTAGTAATTCATTGGCATTGAAAATGACAGACATCCAATCTGTAAGAATGGATTGGAAGTTTTGTGCCTTAAATGAAGGCTGGAATTGAAAACAAACACCCAAATTAATTGGGAAAAAGTACACCTACAGTATTAAAGCCACCCTCACCCTATTTCTTCAAAAATTTCTACCGTAAAGTCGTGACTTAAGCGAAAAAAACCCTCGTCCAAATCTCCGATTTGACTATTGTGTGCGTCGTCAACACGTTTCGGGGCGTGGCTTCACTCGGACAAGGAAGCTGGCTCCGCCAATAGCCTCCTGCACTCTCGCGCCCCTCCAATGGCGCCATTTCCTGCCAAAACTTGTCCCAATCGCGACCGTCCTCCACCTCTGTCGTCATTTCCCTTGTGGCGCCACGTTTGTATCTGCCAACCGCGACCAACGCAACAGCAACGGCCAATGAGAAGCCCAGAATTCGCCAACCAATCGGTGTCGAGCAGTGGCACGCCGTCCACCAATGAGCTGACGCGAAACACAGGTCGGGACTCAACAGCTTGTTGTTCGTGGATCGCGTCGCGAGCCCGGGCGAGAGGGAAGCCAGACGCCTCGTTCAACGTGAGTAGAAAATCTCCATTTAGCGGCCCGAAAAGTGTCGCCGCCCGGCCGCTACGGGACACGTTGAGCCCGGGTGCGAGGGGAGGCTGCGCCGGGGGTCGGAAGATGTCCGCTTTCGCCGCGCTCGCCAGCAATTGAATGGCAGCCGCGGCTTGTTTTCGCTCGGAAGAAATGTGAATGTGTGTGCGTGCCTTTTGTCAAACAGCCGAACGAACAGCTAATGTGTCATTTTTAAAGAGGAAACCTTCCATTTAATGTCGCGTTTTAACTCCGCCGCGGCCCGAAAAGTCAAGTTTGTCGTGCGCTGGCGAGCCAATGTACGAAAGCGAGGCGCTTTAAATCTCCGGACAAACTAGCTCGCTAGCCCCCTTAGCATGTTAGCTTCGACGAGCCGGAGAGCGGACGAAAGCGGGCTTGGGGTTCGTCTCACTGACCGCTCGGTTCCGGCGTTCGCACCGGCGAAGGGTACACCGTGGGTCGCCCCCGTGAGAGGGTCGTTGGGGACCGGGTTAGAGAACGGGAGGAAGGACAAAACTGGAGGGGAAGAGACGGAGCCAGCTAAAGTTAGCCGCTTAGCTGAGCTGACATGGCGACGTGACTCACGGCGGAGCTCTGGGCGGAGCGGGAAGGGGAGCGACTCGGTTCGGATGCGGACAGCGCACCCGAACGGGACGTCGAAAGGGACCCCGAACGGGACCCGGTACGGCAACTTTAAAAGGAAGGCCAGTTGACATGTTTGTTTTGACCCAACTCGGAGTAAGGGACCGTCGGGGAAACTCGACCGAGTTCTCAACTAGTTTTCTGACAACTTTACGAATCTTGCAGGTCTTGGAGAACCCGATTTGAATGTTCCAACTGTCATTGACGGTGATTGACGTCGAGTCCATTTTGACAACAACCATCTTCCGGTCCAGATGGATTATGGTTACGTAGCAAGATGGGAGGTGATCCAAAATGGACACGCAGTGACCCAAAATCAGGAAAAAGTTACCTGTCAGTACCCTAAAATGAACAACAAAGCGGACGTCTACCCCCGTCAATGGCAGATAAAGTTGACCGAACTACAAAAAAAGACAATGGCAGTGATAGACTTGGACAGTGTATAACTTAAAAGTTTATATAGTCATTTCTACATTCAAATATTTAATCCATGAACAAGAGAGAAGTGAATATTCTTGCGCGTGTGTGTGTTATCTATCCTTTTACGTCGTTAAACTTTGTACAGATTTTAAATTATAAAAGTAAACATTGAGTCTTCAATGGCATAAACACAGGATCTTTTTACGCTAACCGTCCGAGTTCAAATGGCTTTGATTTTTTTTTTTAGGCTTTTATAGTGCCATGTTTACTTTTGATAAATATTCCTTAAAAGACGACTTGCCTGATTATTTCACCCACTTTTGCGTCATTTTATTCCCATCCTATCTTCACGCAGGAATCCAGGAAAGCTCCGGAGCTGGACTTCCTCAAATAAGCGCGACAAAATGAAGGTGACATTTTGCAACGACGTCATCGAAGGAATGTGGGCTTACCGTCTTCTTTTTCTTTTTATTCAGGCAGCCGACGAGCCTGCCTACCTGACCGTGGGTACCGATGTGAGCGCCAAGTACCGGGGGGCCTTCTGCGAGGCCAAGATCAAAATTGTCAAGAGGCTCGTCAAGGTTAAGGTAAGACAAAAAGAGCGAGCTGACGTCATTGTTTGGTCACGATATGTCCTCATTTATTTATTTATTGTTTACATTAATTTTTTTGGAAATGTATATCAAGTGGGGGTGGGGTGGTTAAGTGGTTTGCACGTCGGTCTCGCACCTCTGGGGTCCTGGGTTCAAATCCAGGTCGGTCCACCTGTGTGGAGTTTGCATGTTCTCCTTGGGCCTGCGTGGGTTTTCTCCGGGTACTCCGGTTTCCTCCCACATTCCAAAAGACATGGTTGGCGGGCCGCTTTAACGTCAACTCCATTTTATGTGGGCCGGACCATTTTAGATATAATATTTAGATTTTTTTTAATAAATTGAATAAAAGAACTGTATTAAAAACCCTGAATATTCAGTTTTTTATAGATATAAAACAATGTTTATTTGAGCTTTTTTTTAAATATATTTTTAGATTTTACAAAATGATTTTTGAACTAAAAACACAGAAAAAATGGATTAAAAAATGACAATGATTGATATAAAAGGGGGAAAATCAGGAAATTGAATATCCATCTCTACTCTTCATTTGAATTTGATCCTAAAACGGAAAGTCGCCACTCATCATTGACTTTCCCGGGCCACACAAAATGATGCGGCGGGCCAGATTTGCCCCCCGGGCCGCCACTTTGACACATGTGCTCTAAATTACCCCTAGCTATATTTGATGGGCTTTCCATCTCCTCGTGCCCTGCCATTGGCTGGCCACCCATTCAGGGCGTCCCCCAACTCTGACCCAAAGTCCACTGGGATAGGCTCCAGCACCCCAGGCGAGCCTAGTGAGAATAAAGCCATTCAGAAAATGAGATGAGATCATTTGAACCATGTCACGTCTTTATTTCTTTCTATTTAATTCTACCCTAATGGAAAGTCATTCCAAAAATGTCCAATTGTACTTTTGCATAGCCCTCTTTTAACAACACAACCAGTACCCATCATTTATCTTTTATTTTTTTGCTTGCCCGTAGGTGACTCTAAAAGGGGAAAGCATCAGCCAGGTGGTCCACGATGATCAGGTCAAAGGTCCCCTCAGGGTAAGCCCCCCCGTCGCCGCGACGACGATACCCCGACCGATGGCTAAGGCTCCGCCCCCTCCGACAGGTGGGCTCCACGGTGGAGGTCAAGACACACGAGGGCGTTTGCAGCGAGGGCGTCATCGGCAAGTTGACGGACGCCAGCCTCTACACCGTCGGTAAGCGGCGACGCTCGCCGGCGTCCGGGAAGTCGAGGCCAAGCCACACGGCGTGACGCGCTTTCCGCTTCCAGTTTTCGACGATGGAGACGAGAAGACGCTACGGCGGTCGTCCTTGTGTCTGAAAGGCGAGCGACATTTTGCGGAAAGCGAGGTAAGATGCATCAAAACTATGGAAATAAAATCAAGCATTGTTTTTATTTATGTTTTTGTCGCGCGTTCACTTCCTTTTCAACGAGACGCCGCGTAGACGTCCGTTAGCTAAAACCAAAACGCGATTTATAATTGATTTGTTTTGGATTTCTTTGCAAACCAAAATAACGCTTTGACATACGAGAAATTTGAGATAAGAGGGAAATTCCCAACACATTTTTGCCCTGAGATACGTGTAAATTGACATAGGAGCATTCAGCTTGTATCTCAAGGTATTACTGTCTTGAAAAGCGCTATTTATTGAGCTATCTTTTCACAAAAGTCTCAAAAAAATGAGAAAATTCTCTTTTTAGCCACTCCCAAATCCGATTTTTGACATAAACAAAGTCCCTCTCGGCTCACCCTCCTTGTTGTCCTCGCCCTTCAGACCCTGGACCAGCTCCCCCTGACCAACCCGGAACACTTTGGCACGCCGGTGATAGGCAAGAAGTCCAACCGCGGACGGCGTTCCTCGCAGGCCGTGTGAGTCTCCGACCAGCCGCCTTGGCCCGCCCGTCCTCCCTCCCCCCGCCACCGCTGACGTCCCTCCGTCCGTCCATCCCATCAGGGCGGACGAGGAGAACGAGTCGTCGTCCAGCGAAGACGAAGAGGAAGAACGCGGGAGACCCCACGACGATCTTCTGGGGAAGGTCTGTAGCGTCAAGAAGGAGGACCAACCCGCCTCCTGTTTCCTGGCGCTGGTAAGCCACACCCTCCCGGCGTAAGCCACACCCTCCCGGCGTAAGCCACACCCTCTCGGATCTCATCCTTTCTTTTTTTGGTCCGCCTAGGTGGTCTCCCCGAGCTGCAATGACGAGCTGGTGGTGAAGAAAGATCAGTGTCTGGTCCGGTCCTTCAGTGACTCCAAATTGTGAGTTCTTTGTTATGAGAAATAAAAAAAACAAAACACAATTTACCATATTTTCTCGCATGTATGCCGTATTTGTCGCTCCAAAAAATGATGATTCGGATGCGGCTAATATGTGAGAAAATTCGGTATAGCCCAGTACGACTTCTAGATGATTTTCCTTGCGTATTTTTTGGCTAGAATGACTCGCACGCATCTAGTCGGAAAAATACAGTCTGTGCATAAATATATGGGCAACTGTTTGGTACTCGGACGTTTCGTCGAAAGACGTTTGGTCGAACGGACGTTTGGTCGCCGGGTGGTTACTGTTGAAACCAGCTCTCAAAATTATAATCATGAGAGAGAATGAGTGAGTTTAATATCTAAATATCAATAGTAAACTCTCTGTCATAATTTGACAGCAAGCGAACCCGGCGACCAAACATCCGTTCTACCAAACGTCCGGTCGACGAAATGCAACTGTTCATACCCCCTCTCCCCGTCAAGGTGGATTGGACGTCTAGCTCCGGTTAGCGCCGACTTGTTGATCTTCTCTTTCTTCCTTTCAGCTTGACTGTGGCCAGGAGGAACGTCCACCCGCTCAACTCCATCAACATTAACAAATCCGAGCTCTCGACTACGCGAGGTCAGTCTCGCTTCGAGGCCATTTTCTTTGGGGTTTTGGCCCCGCCCCCTTGACAAATCTCCTCCCCCCAGGTTTCGAGGCAGCCCAGGCCTTCGCCAGAAGAAAGGAGGTCCCGGAGATCTGGAAGATGGACATGAGTCAGATCCTGGACTCGTCCTCCAGCGACGAAGAGCGCGACAACGACGGCGACGGCGAGAAGGAGAGCGAAGACGAAGACCCCAGCGAGGAGGAAAAGAGGAAAAAGCTCATCAGAGAGGAGGTACGTGTCCTTCAAAATGTAGTGATGCTAAAACGTTTTTTGTAAGTAGAGCAGTACTATCAATCCCTATCCACTGATTTATTTTATCTTATCGTGATAACAATTTTAGTATTGGTCCATATATAAATATATTGTGAGGTGCCCTGTCTATTTTGGAGAAAATTTAAGACTTTTATGTGCACTTTATAGTCGTGAAAATACGGTAATATTATGAGTTTACTCTGAAATGTGACCTCCCGACGTTTTTTTCTCTCGGTCTAGCCGGAGGAGGAGCCGGACCCCGAGGAGCGAGAGCACTTCCTGCGGCAGCTCTATAAATTCATGGAAGACCGAGGTACTTCCCATTGACGGCCGCCATCCGCATCCAGATGCTTTTTAGTCCTAGCGTTTGCCCGTGTCATTTATTTTCTTTTTATATTTGTTTTTTAGGGACGCCCATCAACAAGCCCCCCGTCTTGGGCTACAAAGACTTGAACCTGTTCAAGCTCTTCCGGCTGGTCTACCAACATGGCGGCTGCCGCAAGGTAAGCTCAAATTCGTTTTACTTTTACTTTGAAAGAACCTGCGACGAAAACAGAAGTCGTTTTAATATAAAGTAAATATTAGGCCCCATCATTACTACCAAAATACATGTTTTGGTGCCTATACATAAGTAGTTATCAAAAAGTATATATTTATTAAATATTACAGCTATAAGCATATCAAAATACTGCAATGTATCTAAATATCATTTGTATGTGTATATAAAAATGTAAATACTTTAAATTCTGTACTCACAGTGAAAATAGTTCCTCTCCGCTTGACATAAATATATAAAAAAACAGGTTAATAGGAGTTTTAGTCCAAGTCCTTTGTCTTGTGACCATGTCTGGTCTACATGATCCGCGATATTCGAGGGATTAGTGTGGTTGTGTTTTTTTAGCTCCCTATTTAATAAATTTCCTGGGTGAATTCTCCAAATCTATCTTCAAATTGCAAATGGAAATGATAATCCGTGGTCCCTTGCGGCTCAGATCGAGAGCGGGATGGTGTGGAAGCAGATCTACATGGATCTGGGCATCCCCATCCTCAACTCGGCGGCGTCGTACAACGTCAAGACCGCCTACAAGAAGTAAGTCGGACCATTTGTCCTCCCGGAGGCGTTTTGACATCCTAGCCCGTCTTCCCACCCCCGGCGAACAGGTACCTGTTCGGCTTCGAGGAGTACTGCCGATCGGGCTGCATCACCTTCAGGACCGTCCACCATAACAACTTGCGGACCCCGAAAGTCCCGGGCCTCCCCAGGATGGCCGGCATTCCCAGGAGCGCCCGGACCGACTTTGCCTTGGCCGCCCTCAAGCTCGAGGACAAGGGGGACGAGTCCGAGAGTGGTAGCGACAAGGACAGGCAGATGTCTCCCAGGGTGAGTGGTCGACCAACAAACACTTTTTATCAATTTCTTTATGTTTGAGAAGAAGAAAAAACAAGCCATTGGTTGAATTTTTGTATATTTAAATGGCACAATCTATTGAACTGAAGATTGTCCCAGAGTTGTCCAGTATCATGATTGGATGAGAGGAGATCAAAAGGAATGAATTCATCCAGTAATGGTTGTTTTCTTACTGCAAAACGGACAATAACAACAAATAGCAAATCTTACTTTGCCGCCATCTGCTATGCTAGCTGAATGACAGTTTATAGCGTGATTATGAATAGGATGCTAGCAGAAATGTCCTTTTTGGAGATTTTTTTGGAGTGGGCGGGGCCAAATCAGCGAACAAAGTAAGCCTAATTAGCATCTTATTTCATTACTAAGCTAATTTTTTTTAATTGGTTATATCAAGGGTGTCAGAGTCGGGTTGGTTCGTGGGCCGTGTCAACGTCAACTCGATTTCATGTGGGCCAGACCATTTTAGATATCATATTTAGATTATTTGACACCTGTGATTTAAGTCGTACCCTTGTTTCAGTCATCATTTATGCCTCCGAAAGAGCAATATTTTCTATCACATTGTTTTTTCCCTTCCCCCGACGACAAATGAGACGACTTGTTGACGTCCAATGTCCCCCGTCCTGTCCTCCCACCCCCGCAGGGGAGGAGACGATGCAGCGCCAAAATGGAGCCGCCCAACAAGGGAGGAGACGAAATGGGCGAAGGACCCAGGGACGCCCGTCGTCGCAGCAGCCGACGTCTCGACGGCTCCGACCGCAGCTCCGGGGACGACGAGGACGAGGAAGAGGAACGGGACGACGACGACGAGGACGACGACGACGACGAAGAAGACGACGAGGACGACGAGAGGGAGAGGCGACTGGGCGCCAGGTGGGCCGCCATTTTGTGTCCCGCCGTCCCCGCCGCCGACGGCGACGTTTTCAAACCGGGTGGCGTTTCAGGAGCGAGGACGAGGAGGACGGCGACGCCGTGACGGGGACCAAAGTGCGGGTGAAGTACGGCAGGGGGAAGACGCAGAAGATCTACGAGGCGCACATCAAGAAGACGGACACGGACAACGGGGAACATTTCTACTTGGTGCACTACTACGGTTGGAACGTCAGGTGGGTCCACAAACCTTGGTCTCTTTTGTCCGGGGACAAAATAGCCGCGCCAGGTTCGGGGTGTCGGAGTCGGGTGAAAAAGATCAGGTTTTTCAAATGTAGAAGCGCAAAGATATTGTTCAAAAAATATGTACGCAAGTAGAAGGAAAATGCTTATGCTAGCTGTTAAGGGATGCTAGCATTAAGTTAGCATCATGCGTCTGACAATGGAATGTTTTGCATTTGATTGGCCATTTTTTCTTGATTTCTGGGGAATTTGAGGCACTTTTTCAATTGGACACAGTTCAAGAATGTTTTTTTGAGAGAAACATTTAAAGAGTAAGAATTCATTGAAAAAAAATCATTGTTTTTGTGAGATTGGAAATTCTACATGGTGACCTTTTCACCCAATTTAGTTTTTGGCCTAAAAAATCTGCGTTATGTCTTGATTTTGTGAATGTTTTGATCCTCCAAATCCCACAAAAACTTGAAGGACCACTTGCTTTTCATTTTTGGTCCATTCAAGGAAAATTTGAGTTTTTTTTTTTTGCCGAGCGCAGTCAAAAGCGTAGTTGTTCCAAGTAGCACGAGCATCTCCGTTAGCTTAATTTAGCTTAACAAACCCAATTTTCCAACCAAATTCGTCTTCTAACTCGTCGTCCGTCAGCCAATGAGTGTCGTGCAAAGCATTAAAAGCTAAAATGCTAACGGCGGGCGTCTTCCTCCCATTGTAGGTACGACGAATGGGTGAAGGCCGACCGAATCATCTGGCCGGCCGAGAAAGGAACCCGCAAGAGAACCAGGAAGAAGGTCAAGGTGAGAGAGAGCCCGTTTCCCGTCGTGGGCGGGACTTCCTGACCCCGACCACCTTTTCTCCCCAGAACAAAGAAGAGGCGGACAAGGAGGAGGAAAAAATCCCGATGACCGCGGTGGGCGCGCCAACGACCACCACCACCACCACCACCACGCCGCCGTTGCCTTTGAAGACGACGGGGGCCAAGCGAGGACGCCCCCAAATCCGGAGCACTCCCGGGAACACGCCGCCCGGACGCAAGACGCCGAGCGGCGATGGCCGACTCAACGGCAAAAGCGGACGCCCCGAGGCCCCGCCCAACATGGCCAACGGCGACAGTAAGCCCCGCCCGATCTGTATGTGAACTACCACTTTTTTTGGCGCTTCGGTCATCGCCCGGCGACCAAATCGTATTTTGGAAAGTTTGCCGGTTTTTCTTTTGGATGAAACGCAGCATCGCATCTCATGATGGGTCGTTTTTTCCGTAGACACGTCGCGCGTCAGGAGAACAAGGCGGACGTCCGGAATGTACGACTCGGATCGCGCCTCCAACGGTGAGTCCTTCTTTATTTACTTTGCCTTCTGCGTGACATCACCGTTACTTTACGGGTGTCAGACTCTGTCGGGTTGGTTGGCGGGCCGCGTTAACGTCAACTCGATTTTATATATTTATACATTTTAGATATAATATTTTGAGATTTTTAATAAATGGATTAAAAGAACTGGATTAAAATCCCTGAATATTCAGTTTTTTTATAGATCTAAAACAATGTTTATTTGAGCTTTTTTTAAATATATTTTTAGATTTTACAAAATGATTTTTGAACTAAAAACACAGAAAAAAAGGATAAAAAATGACAATGATTGATTTAAAAGGGGGAAAATCAGGAAATTTAATATACATCTATACTCTTCATTTTAATTTGATCCTAAAAAGTTGGCACTCATGATTTACTTTCCCGGGCCACACAAAATGATGCGGCGGGCCAGATTTGGCCCCCGGCCCGCCGCTTTGACACATGCTTTACGTCTTAGTTTTACCGATGCTTTGCTAATTAATGAGTTGATTTAGTTGTTACGGTACGTCACGCTTACGCGTATTGTTACTATAATGCTATTGTTATTGTTATTTTCTTCTTTTCGTGCTCATAAAATGTACTTTTCTGTCTGTCATTTTACCGTTATCACCACCTGTGAAATTTACTAAGTGACAAAAACTGAAAACTAGCAGAGTAGAGGTGTTTTCAAATAAAAAACCGCCTCTTTTTCCCACCTGCAGAGGATTCTGGGAACTCCACCGTTGACAGCGACTCCGAAGAGCCGCCCGACAAAAAGTCTTCGCCGTGGCGAGGCCAACCGGAAAACCAAGAAAAGGACTCGATAGAGGCGGGGCCCAACCCGGCCTCGGTCCCGGCGGCCTCGCCTCCTCCCGCTACGCCGGAGGCCGCCGCCCACGTGGCCAGCCCCTCCCGAGAGAAGGAGCTGCCGCCACCGCCACCGCCGGCCGAGGAGACGGTGAAAGTAGAAGAAGAAGAGCCCCCAGAAGCACCGGTCGAAACGGCGCCCCTTTCCCCACCCCCTCGGCCCGACGCCCCTTCGGAAGACCCCGAGACGCCGCCCCCGTCGTCGCCACCCGCGCCTAAAGCTCCCGACGGCGAATCGCCGGCGAGACCCTCGAGTCCGGCCGGCGCCGTCAGCCCCGAGACGACGCCCCCTCCCCCGTCTCCTCTGAGTCTCCTGACCAGACCGGACAAACCCATGGTGGTTCTCCACTGCCTCCCCGCGCCGCTTCCCCGGCCGGATCCCCGACCGGATCCCCGACCGGATCCCCCGGCGATCGCCGCCGCCGCCGCCGCCGCCCCCTCGGACACCGACTCGGCCACCGAGGAAGAAGAGGAAGAGGAGGAGGAGAAGGAGGAAAAACCCGAGCCAAAGGCGCGCCACGAAGAAACGGCGCCCCCCTCGCCCGAATCTCCGCCGAGCCCCGTTGCCGCGCCGCCCGAATCCCCTCCGTCGCCCCTGCGCGCCGCCGAGGCGGAAAGTGGCGACCGCAAAGCGAACGGAGCGGACGAGGCGCCAGAGCCGGAGAGCGAAGAGAAAGAAGGAGGTCCGGCGGAAGGCGCCGCCGAGACTCCGCCTCCTGCCCGGGAGGCCCCGGCACCCCTCCCCGGCGAAGAGCTCCCCATGGGCGCCGAAGCGTTGCTCTGCCACGAGGTGGACCTGGACGACCCCGACGACAAGGAGAAGCCGGCCCCTTCCCCGGAGCCCCGCCTCCTGGGCAGCAGGGAACCGGAGCCCCGCCTCCCGGCCGGCAAGGAGCCTGTGCCCCGCCTCCTGGGCAGCAGGGAGCCGGAGCCCCGCCTCCCGGGCAGCAGGGAGTCGTCGCCCCGCCGGCCCGAGGAAGTACCGGCGGACCCCCGAGCGGAGGAATCGACGGCGGGGGTCACCGAGAAGCGCGACGACGCCCGCTCCGGTCCGGACGGCGACCCGTCGCCGGAAGCCCGAGGTGGGTGTGGTCAAAAGTTGGAATATGATGACAATATGCAATATTCTGTCTGGAATGTCATCATATTCCCACTTGTAATATTACAATGTAACTTTTTTATTGCCACTTGAATCACATTAATATTTCGTGAAGTCACTTTTCTCATATCATAAGCCAAAATGACCAAAATTTGAACATAATCGCCTTAAATATCATCTCGTTATCATTTCCTCATATTTTTGCCTTTTTTAAATTAAAAAGTTTTAACCTAATTAGGTTAAGTTCCCTTGAACCTGTTTATTTTTTTTATCAATTTCACAATAAAATGTGAATTTCCCCCACAGGTCAAAAACGGGTAGTGGAGTGCAACTCGACAAGCCCCGCCTCCAAAAAACACAAACGCAACCACAAGCGAGCGGGCGGAAGCGCGTCCAAGGGCGACAAGAACAGCGCAGGTGAGGACGCACGTACGCACGCACGCCGTCTCCGCCCTCCTTTGGACGGAACCCCACCCTAACGCCGCTCCTCCCTCCCTCCCTCCCTCCCATCAGGTCACAGCAGCGACAGCGAGGACCAATCGCGGCTCTCGTCTTTGGCCAAGTCCAACAAGTCCCGCTGCCCTCCCGCGACGTCGCCCAAAGACAAGCAGAACGCCGCCTCTCCCCAGCGAGCGTCCAAGTGGACCTTTCAACTGGGTAGAATACCGGCCGGCCGGCCGGGGCGTCCGATCGCCCGCGCACTCGTGGCTTTTATTCTGAAAGGCTGCCTTTCCACGCACGCAGACGCTTTGGAGAGCATGTCGAGCAGCGAGAGGATCTCCTTCCTGCAGGACAAGCTGCAGGAGATTCGCAAATACTACATGAGCCTCAAATCCGAGGTGGCGTCCATCGACAGGCGCAGGAAGCGCTTAAAAAAGAAGGAACGAGAAGGTCAGAAGCACTTTTTTTTTTTTTTTTTACAAAACAGCCCCGGAAAAAAATGACTACAAATCCAATCCTTGGATCAAATCTTACTGTCATTCAATCTACCATTAGTACCTTAACAATTGACTGCCAGCTCCCAATCAACATCCAGATGACTTCCTGTTAGCTTTGGGGCATTTGCAGACGGACTTCCTGTTGTTTGTGGGCATTTCCAGACGACTTCCTGTTAGCTTTGGGGTAGTTCCAGATGACTTCCACTTCCTGTAAGTTTGGGGGCATTTCCAGTGACTTCCTGTTAGCTTGGGGGAATTTCCAAATGACTTCCTGTTGGTTTAGGGGCATTCCCAGATGACTTCCTGTTAGCTTTGGGGTAGTTCCAGATGACTTCCACTTCCTGTTAGTTTGGGTGCATTTCCAGATGACTTCCTGTTGTTTGTGGGCATTTCTAGATGACTTCCTGTTAGGTTTGGGGCATTTCCAGATGACTTCCTGTTGTTTGTGGGCATTTCCAATAGGAAA
The DNA here is from genome assembly GCF_051989625.1 of Stigmatopora argus. Classification (NCBI taxonomy): domain Eukaryota; kingdom Metazoa; phylum Chordata; class Actinopteri; order Syngnathiformes; family Syngnathidae; genus Stigmatopora; species Stigmatopora argus. The sequence continues at coordinate 996,034 of NC_135401.1, read as the reverse complement.
TGGATCAAAAAGTGCACTTGATCCTGGTTTTGTCGAAAGAATGAAAGCATTGAATTTTGTCTGAAGTGGCTAATTGCGCTAGCGGGCCGCACACCTTTGACTCCGCCCCCGATGTCGACCAACGGCGCCGATTTCCGATCACGCGACGGCGTTCGTGGCTAACCTTCCCGGCTAACCCCCGTCTTTCTTTCCGCCAGTGTCCAACACCACGGCGTCCACCACGTCCTCGGGCTCGTCGGACGCCGCCATGAGCCCGTCGTCGACCTCGCCCGCTCAGAGCAACTTGGCGGTGGAGTGCAGGTGATGACACGCCCGCCCGACCAAACCACCGACCGACCGACCCAGCGACCCATCGCAGAAAAGGGACTGACTTTCCCGTTTTTGACTCTCGATCGGCCACCGAGCACTTCCGCTTTTTTTCGTTCCGTTCGGCCGCAAGGGTCGAGGGGGTCGAGGGGGGCGGAGCCCAATCCGCTGCTTATGCAAAACAGTACTCAAGTTTAAAAAAAAAAAGTTTTTTGGGGGGGCACTTTTCTATGAAATTAGAGATTCTATTTTGCTAAGAAAACGTTGAATTTTTTTCCTGTTGCATCGCAGCGAGTATTGGAACGTGCGTTCATTGGCTGCCGGCCCTCCCGCTTCAAACGGATTGGACGAGAGATCAATTTGGCCAGAGGAAGAACAAATCATGGAAAAAAATTAACTCGTTGGCTGCCACATACTTTGACGGCGATAGGCGGACAATCGGTTTGACGTGAGCGAAAAAAATGAACTTAGTTTGCCGACCAGCCTGCCGCTTCAAACAGATTGGACATCTACGCGTGATAAATGGACCGCATAAGCAAAAAAAGCAATTATCGCCCCTACCAAGATGGCCATCACAGCTGGGGTGGCCATCTTGGTAGGGGCGATCATCCGCTAACCTTCATATGAAGTCAAAATGAATCCCCTGCCATTGACGGTGCAAGACGTCCAATCCGTTTGAAGCGAAACGGGACGAAAGACAAAAGACCCTCTTTTCCCTTCCGCTTTAAAAGGATCGGACGTCATACGAACTTTGGACGTTTGTCGCCGTCCGTGGCTGCCGACGAGTTAAAACTTTGTGGCGGTTGGAAATTTTTAGCCGGCCGGACGGACGCCGTTTGACTTTTGCGGCCTGGTTGCTTCCGTGTGGCGCTCGTGGACTATTGTGTAAATAAGATGTGGGTGAAAATGTAAAGAATGATTTATAATATTTTTAAGAGAGGACTTTGTACGCTTACATCAGCTGCCCAGGAAAAAAAATACCTTTCCAATAAAGTTTGAAAATATGAAATGGCGTGCAAATTTGACCATCAGCGATAAATTGGTTAAATGTTTAGATCTTTGCACACAAAAATTGAAAATCAAAGATTAAAAATTTTAATATACGATACCTTATGAGAGAAATAATAACATTGGAATTGTGCCTTGATATTTAAAAAAACATTAAGTCACGTTATGAGAATTAGCCAAGAAATGTCAAGACTTTAAAAAAATAGATGAAATTAGAATATTAAAATTAGATTAAAAAATGAATTACATTTATCTGAGTTGAATTATTAAATCTTAAAAAAACAAAAAATAGATGAAATTACAATAATAAAATTATATTTAAAAAAAATTAATTAAATTTATCTGAGTGTAATTATTAAATCTTAAAAAACAAAAAATAGATGAAATTAGAATAATAAAATTATATTTAAAAAATATGAATTAAATTTATCTGAGTTGAATTATTAAATCTTAAAAAACAAAAAACAAAAAAAAAAAAAATTAAAAATAATCTTACTGTCCAGGACACAAATTAAAAAAAATAAAACAAGACACAGATGTAATTTTATAACCATTTCCCAAATATTAATCCATTAAGAGAAATTTAATTTAGAATGTTATTTATGTTAAAAACTAAAATTATTTGAGCACAAGCCAAGTCTTAAAATTATCAATTGATTCATAGAGTCGAGTTGTAACCTGCATAATTATTACAATAATATTTTTGATGAGATTAATAACCGGTAAATCTAATGAAATGTTTAAAAAAAAGTAATAGTGTGATCACAATTGTGTTATGCTCTATAATAAAAAAAAAACACTTTACAGGTAATCGCTTAATTGTATATTTTATGAATTCTCAAATTTAAAATGACAAACAAAAAAAAATGGCTTCATCACGTGAGCGCCGAGGACCGGCGTGATGACGTCAAAGCTGTCAAAATACTTGATGGATGGTTACAGCGCAGGCTCGTCATTTCACAAAAGCTTTACTTGGACACGCGCCATTGAAAGGAAGAGCGGCAGCTTCCGGTCTTCCTGCCTCATCTGGGCTGAGCCAGAAGACCCGCCTTGGCGGCCAACGCCTCGTTCTGCTGGATGTGGTACTCCTGGAAGCGCATGGAGATCCGCTGAGTCATCTTCAGGTACTTCTGGAGGCAAGACTCGGAGCAGCTCGACTGAGGAGGAAGAGGAGATGACACAAAATGGACGCCAGTCGCCGAGGACAGACGGCGTCCCCCAGCGGTGGGCTCCCTACCTCCTCAGGCCGGACCTCCCGGCTGGTGAAGTCCTTGACGCAGTCCATGAAGCAGTTCTCCGTCAGCTTGTTGTACGTGCCCAGGAACTCCTTGAACTGAAGGCAGGAAATGACGTCACACAACAACAGGTCCAACATGATAGATACACATTAACGAAAGTGAGATTTGCCATGACCTGTTTGATCTGGTCAGACTCTGACACCTGAACCGCCATGTTGAATATCAACGAACGAGACCACAGCTGGAAAAAAACATGTTTTGTTTCAATTTACAGCGGCATGAATCGTCCATTTTGTCGAAAGATAGTTGGAGGAAACATCAGCATTTAGCCTACAAGCTAGTCAAGGTAATCACATTTTATTTGTCTGTAGATGCTAGTCTACGCGACAATATTTTATTTTTATTTTGTACAATTGTTGTAATTAAGAAATAACGAGTTGTATCCCTTTTCCCCCCTCACCTGGTTTGACGTGAAAACCTTCAATAGGAGTGAAGGACGAGCGGACAGGACGCAATTGGAGTCGTGTACGGTAAGCGTCTGTAATAACTTTAAAATAGAACTAAAAAGCAACTAGAAAGGTGTAAACTATTAGATTCCCGAAATGCGCAAAAAAACGAGGTTAGAGCCGTCAATTGCTGCTCAAAAGGCAATGCGTGCGCCACAAAAAAAAGAGCTTCCGGATTTTACGAGGATGTGAAAGGTTCCGATGGGTCAATGTGACTAATAAAACTTTTTCAATATTTTCTGTGAATAGTCAAATTGGATACAAAATTTAACAATGAATTCTAATTGTAGTCTATGTAACGTTTTATTATTATTAATTATTTTAGTATTCGATGTTTAGTAGAGTGACATCAAAACATTCGCGTGGATCTTTGACCTGCAAAATGTACGGAGCTGTCAAGCCAGCTTGTCTATTTTTCACACTTTTTCTCTACAAAATTTTAAACTTGGCATTAAAATAAATTAAATAAATAAAACTACAAAAAAATGTGATGATAATGCTTGTTTGTGTTACATTTGGAAATACATTTCAAATAAACGATGTTGGACAGAGTGAGACATCTTCACATTGGCGAGGATCTCCTCTGACCCGGAAACAGGAAGTAAACTGTTTTTAACAAGAGGCAAACTTGTCCACTTTTGACGCTTTCACGGATACTACTCTCTCCTTAATCTTTTTTTTGTTACTCAGACGAACTTTTCAACATTACAAGCGCTATTTTATGGAACTAAAATAGTTTTTCCAGCGCTGACAGTCCACTGCCAACGAAATTGCTCGAGTCACTTGAAGCGGGAAATTTGATTAGCCGAAGCTAGCCGAGTCGTAATTCGAGCTTTCAGATGAGCGTTTTGTGGTCACGTTCGGATATAAACCGGCGTCCACTGGCAGCCAAAATTGGTCCCGAAGCTGGTTCGGTCCGTTTGTCGATTCAAAGAGTGGCTGGAGAGTCCCAGGGGTGCAACTCCAGACCCCCAAAGTCGGCCGGACACAAGCCGAATAGAGGAGTTCCTCGACGGTCGTCGTTTCGCTCAGAAGCCGGTGAGTGTGACGTCACACGGATCTTGCCCCCAGGAAGAACAAATTAAGAATAAAAAAAAAAAATAGTATTCTCTGTGATAACTTTTGTGTGGCGCAGAATATAATATAAATATTTCTTGTACAGTTTACTTTTCATCCAAATAATCGTCACCATAAGAATAATAAAATGTAAATATCCATTGCAATATATCACCAAGCTTTACCTAATTGACCTAAAAAATAGTTACCTGTATTTCTATGTTTTTAATTGGACTCATTTTTATATATACGCATTTTAAATACGTTTCCATAATTTTATTCTCTTTCTTTTGTTTTTAATGAATTCTCCTTTTTTGCCATTTCAAATGTTATTTTCATATTGTTCAATATAAATTCAGGCATGGAGCAGTGAACATAATTTGTTATTAATATTTTTCTTGACCTCCCGACCCGCAGGTCACGACCTCCAGACGTGCCGTTTTGAGGCGGGCTCTCGGGGGGCCGTGTTGGCGGCTCTCCGGCAGCGGTGAGTGCGCACGACTGCCTATCTTTTTGTTCTTCCTTTTCATCTGTAATTGATGTTTTTTGTTTTTTTGCCCATCAGTGCTCACAGCGCCCCCCAATGGCGGGAGGAGAAATGTCGGCCGTCAGAGCCTCAGCGTGGGATTTCGCGGGACCCCACGCTGTTTACGGGGGCTCATCGGGCGGTCGTCCTTGAGAGTTTTCACCCTTCAATTGCGGACACCCTGGCCCCGCCCCAGGCCCCGCCCCATGTCCCGCCCACGGCTCGACCGGAAGACCCCGCAGGTACGCAAATGTGTCGACCGAGGGATTTGAGCTTTTGTTGCCATAGAAACAGCATCCTTTCTCCGTCTCGGGAGGGAGGGATACGGGTTGTCACGGCAACAAGGCTGCTGCTATTTTTATCCTCTCGGCAGAACAATGGCGGCGGCCTCGTTTTGTTTTTACCTCGACGCGTGGGCGGCCGTTGACCGCGATAGGCGTCCGATCTGTTTGGAGCGGGAAAGGCTGGCAGCAATCAATGGATTAGTCGGGATGGAAAGTTTAAAAAAATATAATAATAATTTTTACACAAGCAAATACACTCAAAATGTTTCTTATTTACATATTTTCACTGCCAACCTGCCCAGTCCAAGCGGATGTCCATCGTTATCAGCAAATTCAGTTTTTTAAAATTAAATATCTGAAAAGGATAATGAGGAATTAAAAAAAAACATTTAAAATGTATTCAATTTAAATGTAGTTCTGCCAAAGACACTGTTTTTTGGGGAATTATTCTTAATTATTATTATTTTTTAAAGTAAACGTTGGAGAATATTATTGAATTAGTTTATACTACCAAGAAATTTCCTTTTTTTTCTTAAATTATTCATTTTATGAATTCAAATTTTGATTTTCCCTTTTTTTTTTAATTTATTTTTTTAGTGTGCCATTTTTCCATATTTAGTCTTATTGATTCATCTTTCCACGTATGCATTTTGCTTTATGGCATATATTTCTTTGTTCAATGTCATTGGCAGCCGATTCGCCGAGCGTCTCGGAGCGGTCGGCAAGGACGGACGGCGGGAGCGATCCGGTTGCCACGGCGACACGCCCGGACCCCCCCAGGTGAGCCACGTCCCCCGGATTCCGATGCTTCTCATTTGCACGCGGGTTTCCATGGCGACGCCCGCATTTTCCCTCCGCCGAAAGGCTTTGTCTTGGCGCGTCTGGGGTGATGTCACTTACGACCGAGGGGAAGGGGGGGCGGGATCTGGCCCGCGCGGGGGGAGGGTTGCGCGCTTGTTTGCGATGAGGCCCCGCCCCCCCCTCTCCCTCAATGCAGCAGCCCGCCGAAAGAGAAAAGAAAGAGAGTGTTTTCCCGCACTCTGCGCTTCGGCGTTTTTTTTTTCTCCCCCGAGCGCCCATGTCTGGCCATCCGCAGGCGACGCCGCCGCCGCCGCAGCCGCAGCCGGCGCGGAGGCGGTCCTGTTACCTCTGCGACCTCCCCCGCATGTCGTGGGCCATGATCTGGGACTTCGGCGAGCCCGTGTGCCGCGGCTGCGTCAACTACGAGGGCGCCGACCGCGTCGACTTCGCCATCGAGACGGCCCGCCGTCTCCGGCGGGCTCACGGGCCGCGGGACGGGAAACCCGGCAGGGAGGCCCGCCGTCCGCCCCCTTTCGGCGACGCCAGGGTTCGCTCGGACTACCGGGGCGGGCCGCCCGACGGCGCCAAGGCGGACGAGGGGCCGCCCGAGCTCAACCGCCAGAGCCCCGACTCCGGGGGCGGGGGTCACGGCGGTCCCCCCGACCTGCCGCCCCAGCCGGCGGCCAGCGGCGGCGAGTCGGAGCGGGAGTCCAGGGACGAACGCGGGAACGCCGAGACGCTGAGCGAGCTGAGCGAAAGCCTCCGCAACCGGCGGGAGGACTGGCCGGGAAAACCCGAGGCGGTCCGGAGCACCCTGCTGGCCCTGTCCGGCTGCGCCCCCTTCCGGGTCCGCTTCAAGAAGGACCACGGCCTGGTGGGGCGCGTCTTCGCCTTCGACGTGGCGTCCGGGGCGAACGGCGGCGACCACCGGCTCAAGGTCTTCATCGAGTACCCGGCCGGCTCCGGGAACGTCTTCTGCGGCGCCTCGGGGGCGGCCGAGCGCATGCGGCGGGACTGCGCCAAGGACCCCGGCCGGGGGCCGTCGTCGGGCGGCTTCAAGCACTTGGAGTACGAGAAGAAGCACGGCTCGGGCGACTGGAGGCCGCTGGGGGACTTGCTGCCCGAACCATTACGGCTCTTCAAGGAGCGGCCGAGCGGGGACTCGCTCCCGGAACCCCACGTGGACGGCGCCCGCCCGCCGCCGCCCTCCCCCGGGGCCAGGAAGAGGAAGCCGTCCCCGGAACGGCGGCGGACCGACGACCCGGAGGGTCCGGCCCCGCCCGGCTCCCCCGCCGCGTCCCCCGGCAAGGCGGACGGACCCCCGTCGCCCTCGCCGTCCCCGGCGGCGGGCGGCGGCGGTGGCGGCGGCGGGGAGGCGCTGCGTTGCACGCTGTGTCGCGAGCGGCTGGAGGACACGCACTTTGTCCAGTGCCCGTCCGCCGCCCAGCACAAGTTTTGCTTCCCGTGCTCGCGGGACAGCATCGAGGCGCAGGGCGGCGCCGCAGAGGTCTACTGCCCTAGCGGGGACAAGTGCCCCCTGGTGGGCTCCGACATGCCCTGGGCCTTCATGCAAGGGGAGATCGCCACCATCTTGGCGGGGGACGTCAAAGTCAAGAAAGAGAGGGACCCTTGACGCCCGAAAGCGGGCCGTCCACCGCCGCCGGTTGCCGCGGGGATAGACGTCGACGGCTGCCGGCCCTCCTTCTGAAAAAGCAATAGATCGGATCGGACCCCTTTGGAAAAGTCTAACTGATGTTGCAACTTTTTATTCAAATGGAAACTAATCTGATGAACTCATCGTCTGCCATTGTCGGCGGTACACGTCCAATCCATTGGGATATTTGTATTTTTCCATGGCAAAAAACTGGACAAAAATGTTCTATTTTTTGTTTTTGTTTTTTGTATTGAATAAAAAAACATTCATGAACTCATTGCCTGAACTAAGACGGAAGCCTTCGAAGCCAGTCTTCCCAGTTTAAAACCAATTGGACGTCTCTGGTCGTCAACGGCAGGCTTGACCTTTGTTTTAGTTTTTTTTAATATTGACATTTTTACGGCTTTTCTACATGTTGACGTGCCATTGTGGAGTTGTGTCGTCGTCGTGTCCAAAATGTCCCAAAGTCAATAAATTATGTCAAGCGGTTTCAACATGCTTTCGCTTTATTTATTTATTTTCCGTTCGGCGCTGTTGCCGCGGCAGATGTGTCGCCTAGCAACAGAGCCTTCTGCAGCAGGCGCGCTCGCATCCCATCATGATCCCATCGTAAACGGTCCGATTCGCTTAATTCGTACGCGAGGAGAAAAAAAAATCACCAATTTTAAGGGCCATTTTGAGCAAAAATGAGGTTAAATATTTGACAAAAAAATCTATTTGTCCATTCACTCCTTTTCATTTTCAGCTCCACGCTCTAAAAACATTTTTAAAAAAATAGATTGTAGATTTTGTGCAAATTCATCTAAAAACATTTAAAAAAAATATTTTTTGATGAATTTGCCCAAAATCTACAGGAAGTGAATTTTGGAGAAAAACAAAATGTGACCTTGAACTGACCCAGCCTGTACAGGAAGTGATGTAAACTCTACAGGAAGTGACTCATGGTGGAGGCACCGAAGCATCAACATGCAATTTATACAGAAATAGTTTTTTTCTATATTCATTTTAATATGCATGTCCAACCATGTTGATTTGTTCCCGCAGGGAGGAGCTTCGTCCCAGCGTTGTTTCCGTGGCAACCCAGGCCAACCACACTTTAGTGGCGACCGCCAAGGTGAGGACAAATAATGCCATTACTTTCATTTTTACGTTCATTTAATTCGTTATTTTTTATGGTTGCTAAAAAAAATAAGCAGGCCTTTTTTTTAACCCCAAAATATAAATATGTTTAAACTTGTCTTAAATGGGCCCGGCGGCTTGAGTGGTTAGCACGTCAGCCTCACAGCTCTGGGGTCCTGGGTTCAAATCCAGGTCAGTCCTCCTGTGTGGAGTTTGCATGTTCTCCCCGGGCCCGCGTGGGTTTTCTCCAGGTACTTCGGGTTTCCTCCCACATCCCCAAAAACATGCATCCTAGGCTATCGCGCACAGGTGTCAAAGTGGCGGCCCGGGGGCCAAATCTGGCCCGCCGCATCATTTTGTGTGGCCCGGGAAAGTAAACCTTGAGTGGTGACTTTCTGTTTTAGGATCAAATTCAAATGATAGATATAGATGTATATTAAATTTCCAGATTTTCCCCCTTTTAAATCAATCATTGTCATTTTTGAATCCATTTTTTCCGTGTTTTTAGTTCAAAAATCATTTTGTAAAATCTAAAAACATATCTAAAAAAAGCTAAAATAAACATTGTTTTAGATCTATTAAAAACGGAATATTCAGGGCTTTTAATCCAGCAATTTTTTAATCCATTTTTTCTGTTTTTAGTTCAAAAATAATTTTGTAAAATCTAAAAATATATCTAAAAAAAGCTAAAATAAACATTGTTTTAGATCTATAAAAAACGGAATATTCAGAGCTTTAAATCCAGTTCTTTTAATCCATTTATATAAAAAAAATCTAAATATATCTAAAATGGTCCGGCCCACGTGAAATCAAGTTGACGTTAAAGCGGCCCGCGAACCAACCCGAGTCTGACACCCTTGGTGTACCCTATCGACTGATTTATTTGATTTTATCGTGATAACAATTTTAGTATTGGTCCATATATAAAGCGGAGTGGATTATAAGGCGCCCTGTGTATTTTGGAGAAAATTGAAGACTTTTAAGTGCGCCTTATAGTCGTGAAAATACGGTAGTCATTTATTTAACAGGGCAAACTAAAAAAAGGAGCAAAAGTGAGTGCTTTGGTTTCAACTTCTAAAGAGGAAACTTTCCACAATACTAGTGTCCTGCGAGTGCAATCAGTGGATTGGCATCAGGTGCTTGTCGTTGCCCAACCCCCGCTGCTTCAAAGTTTGTCAGCTCGCTCGGTCGGTCGGTCGGTCGGGGCTGGAAGGCTTGAGCAAAAGCAAAAGCTGCTCGACCACCTCCCCTCCCTCCCACAGCGGCCCAACCAACCCCCGTCCATTCAACTTTTTTTTATTAGCTATGTATGTGCCTTTATCACCTTTGCAAAGCCACCCCTGCCTGGTAGAAACTGTCAAGAGCTAATTCAAGACTTTTTTTTTGGACCTATTTCAAACGTGGGCCATCAAAAGTGCAAACTTTTGACCATTTTCACCCATTTAAGAGTGCCCAGTTGAATGATATTTTACCCATTTGGTTATATACACAGCTGTGTATGATGACAATAAAGGCTTTTGATTTGATATAAAGGCGTAACATCCCATAAGACTAGGCTTTTATATTCAAACGATTCCACAAAATGTAGCTTTTCATAAAGAGCAAGCTTTCCACAATACTAGTGTCCTGCGAGTGCAATCAGTGGATTGGCGTCAGGTGCTTCTCACAGCACAACCCCCGCTGGTTCAACTTTGCCAGCTCGTTCCGTGCTGGATGACTTGAACGGAAAGCTGCTCTCTCCCCTCCCTCCCTCCCTCCCTCCCACAGCGGCCCAACCCCCGTCCATTGAACTTTTTCACCAATGTATGTGCCTTTGTCACCTTTGCAAATCTAAACTGTCAAGAGCCCATTCAAGCCTTTTTTTCGGACCTATTTGAAACATGGGCCATCAAAGTGCCAACTTTTGACCATTTTCACCCATTTAAGAGCGCCCTGATGAATGATATTTCACCCATTTGGTTATATACGCAGCTGTGTATGATGACAATAAAGGCTTTTGATTTGATATAAAGGCATAACATCCCATAAGACTAGGCTTATATATTCAAAAGATTCCACAAAATGTAGGTTTTCATAAAGAGCAAGCTTTCCGCAATACTAGTGTCCTGCGAGTGCAATCAGTGGATTGGCGTCAGGTGCTTGTTTGGGCCCAACCCCCGCTGGTTCAAAGTTTGTCAGCTCGGTCGGTCGCTGCTGGATGACTTGAACAGAAAGCTGCTCTCTCCCCTCCCACCCAAAGCGACCCAACCCCTCCCTGTTCATTCAATTTTGTATGTGCCTTTGTCACCTTTGCAAAGCTAAACTGTCAAGAGCCAATTCAAGACTTTTTTTGGACCTATTTGAAACATGGGCCATCAAAGTGCAAACTTTTGACGATTTTCGCCCATTTAAGAGTGCCCCGATGAATGATATTTCACCCATTTGGTTATAAACGAAGCTGTGTATGATGACAATAAAGGCTTTTGATTTGATATAAAGGCCTAGCATCCCATAAGACTAGGCTTTCATTTCAAACGATTCCACAAAATGTAGGTTTTCATAAAGAGGAAGCCTTTCCGCAATACTAGTGTCCTACGAGTCCAATCAGTGGATTGGCGTCAGGTGCGTCTCGCAGCCCAACCCCCGCTGGTTCAAGTTTGTCAGCTCGGTCGGGGCTGGATGGTTTGGAACGAAAAAGCTGCCCCCACCCTAAACCCACGCTGGCCCAACCCCCGTCGATGCAACTTTGCCACCTATGTCTGTTCAATTCGATTTCATGTGGGCCGGACCATTTTAGATAGAATATTTAGATTTTTTTTTTAACAATTGGATTATAAGAACTGGATCAAAAGCCCTTAATATTCCGTTTTTTATAGATATAAAACTGTTTATTTGAACTTTTTTTTCTTAGTAAGGGAAAACATCTAATAATCATTTGTTTTTTATCTCAATTTTTTTTAAAATTATATTCAATATTAAAGTGAAAAACCAAAAATATTTTTTATATATTTATTTTTAGATTTTACAAAATGCTTTTTGACCTAAAAACACTTAAAGAAAAAAAATGCCGGGCCATTTTAGATATAATATTTAGATTTTTTTTTAAAAATTGGATTATAAGAACTGGATCAAAAGCCCTAAATATTGTTTATTTGAACTTTTTTCTTAGTAAGGGAAAACATCTAATAATCATTTGTTTTTCATTTCATTTAAAAAAAAAATATATATTCAATATTAAAGTGGAAAACCAAAAATATTTTTTATATATTTCTTTTTAGATTTTACAAACTGCCTTTGACCTAAAAACACCAAAAGAAAAAAATTGATAAAAATTGCAATTATTGATTTAAAAAGGGGAAAATCAGGAAATATAATATACATCTATAATCTTGATCCTAAACCAGAAAGTCGGCACTCATCATTGACTTACTCGGGCCGCACAAAATGAGGCGGTGGGCCAGATTTGGCCCCCGGGCCGCCACTTTGACGTCCAATTTTACTTCTATTAAACACATTTAATTACTATTAAACCACTAGTTATGTGTTACTTTGTTAATAGATGGCGAATTAGAAGAAATAAATCATTTTTTCCAATGCAATATCCTGTTTTTGGTGTTTTTTCAGAGGGTTGGAACAAATTCATTTGTTTTTAGTTCATTTCAATGGGAAACGTTCGCTCGAGTGACGAGTAAATCGACATACGAGCTCAGTCCCTGTACGAATTAAGCTCGTATCTCGAGGTGCCACTGTATATGCAAACGTTTGCCCGCACGCAGACGTCCGCCTTGGACGAGGCCCGTCGACGTCTGCGTCACATTCAGAGGCAGAAGAAAGTTCTGGAAGAGAACATGGCCACCTTGGAGAGGGCCCGGGCTGGAGAGGTCTTGCGTTGCCAACTGGAGGCGCTGGCTGCTAACAGGTAGCTTAGCTTAGCTTAGCATAGCTTGGAGGGGGACATTGTTTTCATTGTTTGGAGTTACCATCTTTTTTTTTTAAATAGGAAGATATGGAAATGTAACCGCAAAAAGGAATCAGCTATTGGGAGGGCTTTTTGGGGGGTGATTGATTTTTGTTAGCGAAGACAGCTAGTAGCATTTGTCTTAATTGTAGAAAAAAAAAGGATTAAGCTATTGAGAGTTGTCTTTTGTGTAATTTTTGGTAGAGAATGCTGCTATGAGCTTTTGTCAATTTAAATGTAAATTTACCCAAAAAAGGAATAAGCTATTGAGAGGTTTTTTTGGGGTGTGATTTTGTCAGCCAATCCAGCGAGCAGGCTCGCATCAAGAAGACCGTGGACGCCTGGATTCACCTGATGGGCCGCGACGTGCAGGTCGGCGGTCGGCGCCCGGCGCGAGCCCCTCCCACCTCGCGATCGTCGGCGAGGCGGATCGGACGTCTGTCGCCGACACTCCTTTCAACTTTCTTCTCACCGACGACGCCATCCGCAGGCCAGAGTGGAGGCGGAGTCTTCCCATCGCCGACCCGTCCCGGCGCCGTCCAGCAGAAGCTCCGCCTACGCCAGCCGGCCGACCAGCTCACTCAAGGCCACGGGCCGGGGACTCCGTGGCCGACCCGCCGCCAGACTGGTACTTCTTCCTTCCTTCCTTCCCCGTCGGGCCGATCTAGCCACGCCCACTTTGGATCCTCCGACATCCCAGGCGCCGCCGGCCGCCCTCGCCGCCCCGCTCCCGGCGGACGGCGAGGCGTACCTGACGCGTCTTTACGGGAGAGCGCCGCGGGACGTGAAAAGGAGCCTCCCCCTGAGATCCACGCCCTTTGAAAGGAAGCCCCGCCCCCTGATGGCAAATGACGCGAGAGGTCAGACACCCACGCCGCGGCGCTTTTGAACGGAATGGAAATTTCTTGATGACCTCTTCTCAGGGCCAAAGTGGAAAGCCCCTCCCCCGCCGTCCTCCCGCTCAGCGCCCGCCCCGCGCCGGCCCCCCCACCCGACCTCCGGCGTGGCTCCTCCTCCTCCTCCCGCCGTCGCCATCCCACTAGGTCAGTCTCGCATCCCCGATGTGAATTTCTGCCTAACCACCGTGCCGTCCCGCCCACAGCGCACCCGAGGATAGGCCCCTCCCCCAGGTGTCTTCAAACGACGACCCAACGTCCCGTCGTCCCGCCACCCGAGGAGCGTACGGCCCAAGAGCCTAGCGCACCCGATGCTAGCACAAAGGACCTTCGGGCGCCATCTCCTCGTGGGCTGGACCCTCTTACACCAGAACCAGAGCCAGACCCAGACCCTCCCGCCCCGGAGACCTCTTCCCGGTCGAGTCCGGTTCCCGTACAAGCAGAAGAAGAGGAAGAGTTGGACGTTGGGCTCGACGTGAGTGTAAAATCCAAAAACAAGTCACTTAAAAATGATAGCGACCATAAAACCAATTAAAAAAATAGCTTAGTAATGAAAAGGGATGCTAATTAGGCTTACTTTGTTCCCTGATTTGGCCCCACCCACTGAAAAAAAACCTCCAAAAAGAAGATTTCTGCTAGCATCCTATTCATAATCACGCTATAAACCACAGGTGTCCAAGTGGCGGCCCGGGGGCCAAATCTGGCCCGCCGCATCATTTTGTGCGGCCCGAGTAAGTAAATGATGAGTGCCGACTTTCTGTTTTAGGATCAAATTCAAATGAAGAGTATAGATGTATATTACATTTCCTGATTTTCCCCCTTTTAAATCAATCATTGTCATTTTTTAATCCATTTTTTCTGTGTTTTTAGTTCAAAAATCAATTTGTAAAATCTAAAAAAATATATAAAAAAGCTAAAATAAACATTGTTTTAGATCTATAAAAAACGGAATATCTTTTAATCCATTTATACAAAAAAAATCTAAATATTATATCTAAAATGGTACACGAGAAATGGAGTTGACGTTAACGCGGCCCGCGAACCAACCCGACTCTGACACCCTTGATATAACCAATTAAAAAATTAGCTTATTAATGAAAAGGGATGCTAATTAGGCTTACTTTGTTCACTGATTTGGCCCCGCCCACTAAAAAAATTCTGCAGAAAGATTTCTGCTAGCATCCTATTCATAATCACGCTATTAACTGTCATTCAGCTAGCGTAGCGCTAACGTTCCATGTTCCCAAATTCATTTTGTACACGTAAAATGGCATTAGTGCGGTCATTTTCTTGGCAGGGTCACTATTTTATTAGATCTCTAAAATTTGATCGTCAGTAGACGGATGTCATCCATATTGTTCAAACAAAAAATGGAAATGAAGAAAATGTTCTCTGCTTGCTAGCTTAAACGCCACTCGTCCACAAGCGAAAAGGAAGCCGGGGCGGGGGAAGACGATGAAGCTCCGCCCCCACCCGCCATCACGGTCCAGGCGATGGAGTCCGACACGGAAAAAGATCCGGAAGAAGCGAACGTATTCCCCGGAAGCCACTTTCTGTCCGTCGCCGATGTGGTACGACCCACGACGTCCAAAAAACCAAAACGCGGAACCAAAACCGACATGGATGTCTTTTTGCAGGGACAGGATTCGCTGGCGTCCGCCGAGGGCGAGGAAGGCGTCCGTCTGGACGGCGGTCCGTCTCCCCCTCCCGCGGACTACCAAGGTCCGGACTTCCCCCCCGGGAAGCGCGGTCTGCCGCCGTCCCTCCCCCAGAGTTGCGTGCCCAACTTGGACGACGACCTGCTCAACCGAATGGTGCAATGGTGAGAACTTGGAAACTGTTAAAATGTCAAAATTAATGACACAAAACTGCCCTCCAATGAATAGCAAGTCACCAAAAATGTATTTATTAATTTAGAAAGTGACCCCGAAATTGCAAAAAAAAATGGAAAACTGGTGAAAAACAGCAAAAAACATGCAAAAAAACTAGAAATTGGCCAAAAAATCCCCCCCATGTTAAGAGGAATTGACCTCAAATTTATAGAAAGTGACCCAGAAATTGCAAAAAAAAGTGAAAATTGATGAAAAACTGAAAGAAATGGCAAAAAATCTACAGAAATTGAAAAAAAAAAAAAAGAATTTAAAACTGAAATAAACAACAAAAAATGTATTGGTCCAAAAATGCCCCCAAATAAATAGGAAGTGACCAAAAACCTACATAAACTGACCCGGAAATTAAAAAAAATAATGTTAAAATTTATGAAAATCTGCAAAAAAAAAGCAAAAAAAAACCTAAAAAATAAACTAAAGAATTACATTATTTTTAAAAAGTGAACCTAAACTGCATTTACAAAAGCATTAATTTTGATTCCGTGCAGTACCATTTTGGCCACCAGTCTATGATACTGCTCCTCTAAAGCAAATATCCCAACTGTTTTTGAGCTCCGTCACCCTTTTTCCATTACAAAAATTTCTAGACCACCGGCCAAAAATTTCTAACTCTGTCTTTTACAATATAAAGTCATTCTTACCCACATTCTTTCAAACAAACACCCCAAAAAAAGTATTTCACTGTGTAATTCCTCACACCGACCTTACGTTGTCAAACGTCAAAGTCCCCCAACAGCTTCCGTTTTTTTGCGGCGTTTACTAAAGGTGTTGCGTCTCGGTGAAGTCAAGCACCCCCACGTAAGAGTGGGCCTTTTTTTGACACCCGCATCTCGCCGCCATTCAGGGTGGAACAGCAGCTGATGACGAGGTTGATCCGGGAGCAGTACCGGCCTCCCGTCCCCGAACCCAAAGCGCCATCAGAAAGCAGTCGCTCCTCAGACGCGGGTGAGCAAAAACCCCCAGGAAAGCCGCCTTTTTTTGTGTGCCAACGCTCGTATTTTTGCACCGCAGGGGAAGCGGCTGGGGGCGGAGACGTTCCGCGCTCGCTCCTGGGCGCCGGAGACCGCGTGGACCCGACTCTGGTGCAGAACCTGGTTCATCAGGTTTTGGCCGAGATGATGGACGAGGTTCTGGAAGCTGAGGAATTTTCCGTACCCACGCCGATTCCCCAACCGGCTCCGAGTCCCGGGGTTGCCGGTCCTTCCCCGGAGGAGCTTCCCGAAGAAGTTCCCGCCATGCCCACCGTCACCACGCCCCTCCCCACTCCTCTTCCGAGTCCCGTCCCGTCCACGAGAGACCCCTCGCCGCTCCCCACGCCTCCTCCGTCGGAACCGAGCCAATCGCCAGTGGACGATTTGCCCGTCGCACCACAACCAGGTTGGACAACCAGAGCTATTTTTGCTATTAGCGTGATTAGCAATCATTATTTCGCCGACCAATAGAGGGCAGTGTCTCGCTTTGGAAGCAACTGTATTTTCTGCACTATAAGGTTCCACTAAAAGACTTCAATTTTCTCAAAATCTGTCAGTCAATATCGGTCAGCTATTGTACGAAATTATTTTTCAGCACAGCTCCCTCTAGTGGAGGTATAACAAAATCCCCTACTACTTCTACTTCTTGGTTTATGTCGTCAGAAGCGGTAGCCACGCCCCTTCCCAGCCCCGAGCAGAACCCGGACGGGGTCCCAAACGAGGTCCCGGACGAGACGTCCTCGCCGTCCCTCCTTCAATTGGACGGCCGGGAGGAGAGCGGAGGAGCGGCGGACGTTCCAGAAGAAGTGCTTCCCTCGCCGCCGCCACCGCCAAAGTCGCCACCCATGGCCGATCCGGACCCCGCCTCCTCCTCCTCGTCCTCCTCTTCCGAGGACAGCGCCAGCACCACCGCCAGCACCAGCGGCGGCGACAGCGGCACCGTGACGGGAAGCGATACGGGACTCCGAATGGTGTCGGAAGGAGAACTGCTGATCAGCTTCAACCACGCCGACGCCACCGCCACGGGTACGCCCAGCGAGCCACGTGGATCCGAGACCTTCTCGTTTGGCTCACCTTCCTCTTTTTTGTTTCTTCAGAGCTGGGAAGTTCGGCAAGTTCTTTTCAAGAGGTGAGCACTAAAACTCCAACTCTAGAAAACTTCAAAATAGACGGAAAATGTACATATGAACGTGTCTGCCTCGTAGTTCTGGGGCCGTGGGTTCGATTCCCAGCTGGGTCCTCGCTGTGTGGACTTTGCATGTTCCCCCAACCCCCCCCCCCCCCCCCCCGAGCTTGCGTGGGTTTTCTCCGGGTACTCGGCTTTCCTCCCACAGTCCCAAAACAGGCATGCTAGGCTAATTGGATGCTAAATATTCCCTAGCTATGCGTTTAATTGGTTGTTTGTCTCCTTGTGGCTTGCAATTGGCTGAACACTAGTTAGCTGGGATAGGCTTGTGAGGATAAGCGTTTCAGAAAATGAATGAATATGTTATTTTAACATCATTTTTCATTTTTTGAATTTGCCAGCCCTCCTCAAAGCTTTCACTTCCTGTTTGCCCTGTGACCACTTCCTGTTTCATTTTCTAGAATCCCGATCCTCCCAGTGAAGGAGAAGTGGTCGGCGCCCCGGTGGCCGGGACGGCGCCCGCGGAAAACAGAATGGCGGTACTGACGCCGGCGCCGACCTTGACCTTGATCTTGACCTTGACCTTGATCTTGACCTTGACCTTTGACTCTCCGTTTCATAGCCATGGCAGGACGAGCTGAGCTTAGGGGAGGTGTCGCCCTCCGCCGTGTCCAGATTCGACCAAAGCAAAGGTACGGCGTGGCGGGCGCGGCGATCCTGCCACGGAATGGCGCCCTGACGACGTGCTGTCCCTCCGCAGAAGCCGTTTTGGACGCGACGGATGAGAGCATGGACCTCGACCCGACGTTGACCCCCGGCCTCCTAGGTCGACCCTCTCGGGCCCCAAGGGAAGGCGGAGTCTTGGCTCCGCCATCAGGTAGGCCCTCGCAAAACGTTCAAATACCAGGACGGCTACGTTACCGGGACGACATTGTGTCGTAGAACCGGCAGAAGCCACGCCCACGTCGCCCGACAAGATGATGTCATCGTCGGACAGCTCGACCGATTTCTTCTAATTTTCCCATTTAGTTTGCTATTTTTTTAGTGACATTATTTTAATAAAAATAAGGGGAAAACTCATTCAGTTTGTCTAATTGAAAAAATATATATATTAAATGAGAATTTTTTAATTTGCTTAATTTTTAAAACATTTTTTTATTAAATGAGAATTTTTTCATTCAATTCAATTCAATTCAATTCAATTTATTTGGCAATAAAAAAGCACTAGGCTAAGGGCCATGTAACAAGACACAAGAAATGTGCAACAAACGCGGTGTAGTCACTGGTTCACGGCCAAGAAGTCATCCAGAGCCCGCTTGAACTGGGCGACCGTCGGCTTCTCGACCACACCCTGCGGAAGCCGGTTCCAAGGACCGGCGATGCGCACTGAAAAAGCCGCCTTCCGCCGATTCAACCGGAACCCGCGAGGGTACAGCTTCCACGGATGACCCCTCAATCCACGATCAGGTGCGGGCGTGAAGAAGAGGTCGAAGAGGAGGATTCAGAAAAAGAAACACTACTTTTTCAAATTAATTTTTATTCCATTTGTTAGAACTTTTTAAATAGTAAATGAGAAATGTATTTTTAATGCGGAAAAAGAAACACTACTTTATAAATTAATGTTTCAAATTTATTTCCATTTTGTAGCAAAAACTGCTAGCTTTTAAAAAAAATATTTAAAATTTTAGTGTTCAACAAGCTAGCCTGTTTTTGGGATGTGGGAGGAAACTGGAGTACCCGGAGAAAACCCACGCAAACTCCGCACAGCGAGAACCCACCCGGGATCGAACCTTCGACCCCGGAACAGCGAGGCCCACAATCTAACCACTCCTCCAAGGAAAAAAATGTAAGTGAATACATATGGATACTTTTGACAAAGACTGGTGTGTACATGACATTGTCGCTTTTGTGAAGGTGTTATTTTAGAAAGGCGTGTTGGGCGTGTTGTCACGGCAACCGCCGTTGGCAAGAATTCATTGGAGAGGGTGTGGCCTGCTTTCGGGAACAAGGTGAGGCTCGCTAACGCACACGACTCGCAAACGCCAGGTAAGAAGTTACTTTTAACTTGAAAATTATGATCATTATTGGCTAAAAAACTAAAGAAAAATGCTTGTTTACTTCCTGTAACCATAGAATTTTGACCAAAACGGGCTGAAAGTCAAAAGTGTTGTTGGCATTCTTTGTTTTGGCCAAAAGTTTGGCCTGAGGAAAAAGTGCTCTTTATTTATGACTCACATTGGTTTTCAAAATAAAAGCAGGTTTTCGCAAACAACTCATTTGGGTTTAAATATAATAGAAAACAAAGAATGAGGTTTTTTTGATAAATGGCAAAATTAACACATTCAGATATAACAAAAGAGATTATTTTCTTTTTAGACATTAAAACAAATTATATATGTTGAACTAGATACTAATGGAATTAGAGTTTATATATGTATATTTACTTTGAATCTTTTTTTTAACATTATATCTGACTAGCTTAAGTTTTTGAGGCATTTTCATGTGTCATCTCAGATTCCTATGTCACTTCCTGTTGATTTCAGGGCATTTTTTAAATCACTTCCTGTTTATTTCAGGTCAACTTCTATCCATTTGGCCTTTCTGAGTCACTTCCTAATCATTTTCAGACGTTTACAGTTCACTAAAGCGCCTTTATTTTCATTTTATTGTCCTCAAAAAATCCGCGGGTGGCTTTTTCGGAGGTGTTTTGTTGACGTCCCGGCACCGGGGCGCGTTTGTGAAAAATGCCAGACATATTTAGACAGGCATTTGAACCAGTTTGTTTTCTTTTTCAAGTTGACAATCGTCGCGTTCACCACAGAAGAAGATGGATGTGAGTAAGGAGTGCATCATACGCCGTGCTTCATTAATTTATTCATTTATTTTTAAATGTCGTTAAATTTATGTAAATGACGTGTATTTTTAGTTTTTTTTTGTAATTTTTTTGTATCTATTGATGTACATTTTATATATTTATTTAAATATTTCTTAATTTATTGATTTTTCTTATTTTGTCCACTTGTCTCTCGTCAGCTGGCCAGCGCCTTGGACGATTGGCCCGCCTCCGGGAACAACAACCAATCGGGAGCGGCAGCGGGCGGGGCATGGCCGACACAGCCCGCCCAACCCACTTGGCCGGGTAACTCACTTTATTTTCCTCCTACTCTACGATGATGTTTTTTTCACCGTGTATCTGTTTGTCTGTCTATCGTGTTGTCCGTCTGTCCGTTTAGGTGCGCCCAATCAGCCCAACCAACCCATGTGGCCCGGTAAGTTTTGCACTCTCTTTATGCACCTGGAACCAGATTGCCAATATGCCCAATAAATGCTGTTGTTTTTCATCCTAGATGATGACATTTTTTTTGTTCAAAATGGCGGCGTTCAAGCCGCAGCCAGTGGCAGTAGCTCCAATCGAATCGAATCAAATTTAATTCTTTTCACTGTCTGTGTAGGTGCGCCCAATCAGCCCAGCCAGCCCAACCAGCCCGGTTGGCCCGGTAAGTTTTACGCTCTCTTTATGCACCCGGAACCACATTGCCAATACCCCCAATAAATGCTATTGTTTTTCATGTGGGCCGGACCATTTTAGATGTAATATTTTGATTTTTTTTATATATAAATGGATTAAAAGAACTGCATTAAAAGCCCTGAATATTCCATTTTTATAGATCTAAAACAACGTTTATTTGAGCTTTTTTAAATATATTTTTAGAGTTTACAAAATGATTTTTGAACTAAAAACACAGAAAAAATGATTAAAAAATGACTGATTGATTTAAAAGGGGGAAAATCAGGAAATGTAATATACATCTATACTCTTCATTTTCATTTGATCCTAAAACAAAAAGTCGTTACTCATGATTGACTTTCCCGGGCCACACAAAATGATGCGGCGGACCAGATTTGGCCCCCGGGCCACCACTTTGACACCGGTCCTAGATGATTTTTTTTTTCAAAATGGCGCCATTCAAGCGGCAGCCAGTGGCAGTAGCTCTAATCTAATCCAATTCTTTTCACTGTCTGTCTAGGTGCGCCCAATCAGCCCAATCAGCCCAACCAACCCGGTAGGCCCGGTAAGTTTTACGCTCTCTTTTTATAGATCTAAAACAATGTTTATTTTAGCTTTTTTTAAAATATATTTTTAGATTTTACAAAATGATTTTTGAACTAAAAACACAGAAAAATGGATTAAAAAATGACAATGATTGATTTAAAAAGGGAGAAAATCGGGAAATTTAATATACATCTATACTCTTCATTTTCATTTGATCCTAAAACTGAAAGTCGGCACTCTTGATTGACTTTCCCGGGCCACACAAAATGAAGCGGCGGGCCAGATTTGGCCCCTGGGCCGCCACTTTGACACCTGTCCTAGATGATGACTTTTTTTTCAAAATGGCACCATTCAAGTGGCAGCCAGTGGCAGTAGCTCTAATCTAATCCAATTCTTTTCACTGTCTGTCTAGGTGCGCCCAATCAGCCCAACCAGCCCGGTTGGCCCGGTAAGTTTTACGCTCTCTTTTTATAGATCTAAACCAATGTTTATTTTAGCTTTATTTATATATATATATTTAGATTTTACAAAATGATTTTTGAACTAAAAACACAGAAAAAAAATGATTAAAAAATGACAATGATTGATTTAAAAGGGGGAAAATCAGGAAATTGAATATACATCGATACTCTTCATTTGAATTTGATCCTAAAACAGAAAGTCGGCACTCATCATTGACTTTCCCGGGCCACACAAAATGATGTGGCGGGCCAGATTTGGCCCCCGGGCCACCACTTTGACACCTGTGTCCTAGATGATTACATTTTTTTTTCAAAATGGCGCCATTCAAGCGGCAGCCAGTGACAGTCGTCGCTCTAATCTAATCTAATTGAATTATTTTCACTGTCTGTCTGTGTAGGTGCGCCCAATCAGCCCAGCCAGCCCAACCAGCCCGGTTGGCCCGGTAAGTTTTGCGCTCTCTTTATGTACCCGGAAACAAATTACCAATATGAGCAATAAATTCTGTTGTTTTTCATCCTAGGTGATGACACTTTTTTCTCCAAAATGGCGCCCTTCAAGTGGCAGCCAGTGGCAGTAGCTCTAATCCAATCTAATTCTTTTCACTTTCTGTCTATCTGTTTGTCTAGGTGCGCCCAATCAGCCCAGCCAGCCCAGCCAGCCTGGTTGGCCCGGTAAGTTTTGCGCCCGGAACCATATTCTTGTCTATGTGGGTTTTCTCCGGGTACTCCACTCTCCTCCCACCTCCCCAAATCATACATTCAAATTGGGTAGACAAAAGACAATTGGTACACGAAATCTTACGCTTGACACTCATTTGGCTTTTGCCGTCACCAGGTGCGCCCGGCCAGGGCGGTAGCTGGTTTCCAGGACACTCGCCCGCTCCCGGCCCCGCCCCCAGCCCCTTTCCGGGCGCCGCCCCGGGCCCGGCTCCCGGCCAGGCCCCGGCTCCCAGCCCGTTCCCCGGACCGGCGCCCTCTCCTGGTCAAGGCGGCTGGTTCAATCCGTCGCCCGGGACGGCAGCCGCCACATCCCTGGTGAGCGGCGCACGCCGAACAAACGACCGGTATTGTTTGTGGTTTTTTTATATATATATATATTTTTTTTTTTATGTGTCCCAAATTTGTTTGCGTTGCAGTCGGTGCCTTACAGCCAAAAGTTCCCCAACGGACTGAGAGACGGGAGCGTCATTAATATCGCCGGAACCATCAAATCCGGTGCTAACAAGTGAGTTGAATGGGAGGGGAGAGCTACTTTATGTTGATTTTTGGACCACTTCCTGTTCAGTTTGCACTTGTGCTACTTGACATTCATTTTGGAGCCCATCTTTTTACAGGGTGACAGTGGACGTGTTCACGGCTCGAGATCTGGCCTTCCACTTCAACCTCCGCTTCAACGAGGCCGGCAAGAAGGTGATCGTCCGCAACAGCAAAATTGGCGGCCGCTGGGGCGCCGAGGAGAGACAGCTGCCGCACTTCCCCTTCGTGGCCGGCCAGCCCTTCCAGGTAAATGCGCACATTTATCATTTTATTATAGACCACATGTGTCAAAGTGGCGGCCCGGGGGCCAAATCTGGCCCGCCGCATCATTTTGTGAGGCCCGGGAAAGTCAATGATGAGTGGCGACTTTCTGTTTTAGGATCAAATTCAAATGAAGAGTATAGATGTATATTACATTTCCCGATTTTCTCCCTTTTAAATCAATAATTGTCATTTTTAATCTATTTTTTCTGTGTTTTTAGTTCCAAAATCATTTTGTAAAACCTAAAAATATATTTTAAAAAAGCTAAAATAAACATTGTTTTGGATCTATAAAAAACGGAATATTCAGGGATTTTGATCCAGTTCTTTTAATCCATTTATTAAAAAAATATATATAAATATTATATCTAAAATGGTCCGGCCCACATGAAATCGAGTTGACGTTAAAGCGGTATAGATGTATATTAAATTTCCTGATTTCCCCCCTTTTAAATCAATAATTGTAATTTTTTAATCCATTTTTTCTGTCTTTAGTTCAAAAATAATTTTGTAAAATCTAAAAATATATTTATAAACAAAGCTAAAATAAACATTGTTTTAGATCTATAAAAACTGAATATTCAGGGTTTTTAATCCAGTTTTTAAAATCAATTTTATAAAAAAAAATCTAAATATTCTATCTAAAATGGTCCGGCCCACGTGAAATCGAGTTGACGTTAACGCGGGTCTGACACCCTTGTTATAGAATATTTGCTTTTAAGTACAACTTTGGAGGTCAAATACATGAGGAAACCATTCAGTCACTGCAAAAAATAGTTCCTATCAATTTTTGTCGCGGTTCTTCATACAATCCCACTAACTGTCGTTTTTTGACACGTCTGCATCAGATGCGGTTCGAGTGCACGTCGCACATGTTCAAGGTGTTTGTCAACGGCTCTCACCTCCTGGATTTCAAGCACCGCACGGGAAACATCAGGGACATCCAAAAACTGGACATCTACAACGACCTCACGCTCTCGAACGTCAGCGTTCAGTGATTTCCGAGTTGTCGGTGAGGTGGAGTAATAAAGTTGACCTTTGACCTCATGGGTTCCCCCTTTCTTTAAAAAAAAGGACTCAATAGAGAACATTAATTTTACTGTAATGATAACATATTTAACTCATTCATTTTATTTTTAAAAGTCCAAATGTGCTCATCCTCATTCGTTGGTGATCGTCTATTCACCTTTCCGCTTGGGGCGCTGTGGAGCATCGACGCTCTATTAAAAAGGCAAAGAAAAAGTCAACCTGTTAGTTTTTGCTTGCATTTGCGTCCTCCAGCCGTGTAGCGGCGCTGTGGAGCACATACTCTCTTTTAAACTCAAAAGGAAGTCAACCCGGATGGCGCTTTCTTCAACAAATTTCAACTCTTCATTCTCTTCGTCGTGGTAAGTCGCATTTTGAGAGGTTTTTACTCCAGGAAATCAACGTTTGAATAACGTAGAATGCTTATATCGAACCCGGAAACGTTTAGACTTTGAATTCAACACGAAAAAATGGACTGTCGTGTTTTTTTCCCCCAGAATGTATGATTTTGCCATACGTACAGTGCTAATTGTGGATTGAAGAACGTTTAAAATGTTCATTTAGTCACCGTTAATATTACTAATTATAGTCACCGTTAATATTACTAGTTATAGTCACCGTTAATATTACTAATAATAGTCACCGTTAATATTACTAATGACTTGTAATGTATTCCTTCAGATGGCTGAGATTTGCGCCGACTGTCCCTTTGTTATGACGTCAGACTCCCCACCGTCCCAATGCGAGTTGAAGGTCAGTCTTACTCTTAAAGGCCAAGTGATTATTTAGAGCAGGGGTAGGGAACCTATGGCTCGGGAGCCACATGTTGCTCTTTTGATGGGTGCATCTGGCTCTTTGCTAACCTGTGAGCTAAAATATGGAAATTGTTGGTGACAGAACTGAGATATTACATCTAGAACTGCTCTAATCTTAATTGTTTTGCAGTAGACTCTTATGGAATGCATCCTCTCATTGATTAGCAACAGTATAAGAATCTTTTAAAAAATATTCATTTTTTCCACTTTAAAAGTGGTGAAATTACAAAAAAAAATTGAAAAGGCACTCGTTTACATGTATGTATTTTGACTTTTAAATTTGTAGTATGGCTCACAAGGGATAACATTGGAAAATATGAATTGTTTGTGGCTCTCTTCATCAAAAAGGTTCCCGACCCCTGATTTAGAGCAAGGGTGTCAGACTCGGGTTGGTTCACGGGCCGCTTTAACGTCAACTCGATTTCACGTGGCCCGGACCATTTTAGATATAATATTTAGATATGTTTTTTTTTATAAATGGATTAAAAGAACTGCATCAAAAGCCCTGAATATTCCGTTTTTTATAGATCCACAACAATGTTTATTTGAGCTTTTTTTATATATGTTTTTAGGTTTTACAAAATGATTTTTGAACTAAAAACACAGAAAAAAATGAATTAAAAAATTACAATTATTGATTTAAAAGTGGGAAAATCAGGACATTTAATATACATATATAATCTTCATTTTAATTTGATCCTAAAACAGAAAGTCGCCACTCATCATTTACTTTCTCGGGCCGCACAAAATGAGGCGGCGGGCCAGATTTGGCCCCCGGGCCGCCACTTTGACACCTGTGATTTAGAAAAACTATCCTCCTAATTCATTAATTGAGAGAAATGGTCCTTCCAAATTGCTAATTCATAGAAACAGTCCTTCCAAGTTATTCATTTAGAGCAGGGGTATAGTACCTGTGGCTCAGGAGCCATATGTGGCTCTTGGTGGGTGCATATGGATCACGCAAAAGTGATTATAAATAGTTCTGGTCTTTCTCCCAAGGATGAGGGAGAACCCGCCCACTCGTCCGGGGGCGCCGTCTTCTCCCCCGGATTTTACGAGGCGGAACGGCGAATCCGAATGCGGAAAGAGTTGATCGAGGTAACTTCCCTCTCCCCCTCGACTGACCACGACGTCGTCGGCGTGACATCCCGATGTTGCAGCTGGAGCTGGAGACGGAGCTTCTGAGACAGGAGAAGATGGACGCCGACGTCACGCATCCTCGTCGCTTGGGTGAAGAATACACGCTTGCGCGTTTAATTGGGGAAAGATGGCGGTTTTAATGCGGCTTTTTTTGTTTGTTACAGCTACCAGGCTAGCGGCGCTACAGAGCTTTTGCGCTCACCTGCGAGATCTCCTGGAGGCCCAGGAGCTCCTGGCCGGGCAGCTGCAAAGGCCCGCCTCCCACGAAAACTTGCCCGTCCCGCCCCAACTGCGCAGGTACTGACTCGGGAGTTGACGGGAATAAGCGTCCAATCGAGTGATCGACCGATTCTTATAGTAGGGGAGGCTGATAACTGATTTTTGTTGTTGTTAGGTACAGTTTTTTTCCACTTTTTTTGCCCCTAACCCACAGGTGTCAAAGTGGCGGCCCGGGGGCCAAATCTGGCCCGCCGCATCATTTTGTGCGGCCCGAGAATGTAAATGATGAGTGCCGACTTTCTGTTTTAAGATCAAAATCAAATGAAGAGTATAGATGTATATTACATTTCCTGATTCCCCCCTTTTAAATCAATAATTGTCATTTTTTAACCATTTTTTTCTGTGTTTTTAGTTCAAAAATCATTTTGTAAAATCTAAAAATATATTTTAAAAAAGCTCAAATAAACATTGTTTTAGATCTATAAAAAACGGAATATTCAGGGCTTTTAATCCAGTTCTTTTAATCCATTTATTTAAAAAAATCTGAATATTATATCTAAAATGGTCCGGCCCACATGAAATCAAAGCGGCCCGCGAACACCCTTGCCCTAACCCTCAATTCTGGGGTGGGGCATGTTTAATTTTGCTGTTTTGATGGCTCCTTGCTATATTCCTTTTTCATTTTTTCTTTCAATTTTTTAAAGGTGTTGTGTTTGTTGTTCTCAGCTACGTGATTGAGGCGGTCCACTTGGCCAAGGATTTTGTGGAGACTCTGGATGAGAAGAGGAACGCCGTCCTCAAAAGTGGCCACGTGGCACAAGACCTGGATCAGCTGGTGAGATATTAGGGCGGGGCCTCAATTTATGGCTCAAAAATCATATCCGTTTTTTTTTTTTTTTCACTAAAAGTTGGATTATTTTCCCGCATTTCATCCCCTGACGTCTCTAAAACAAAAATTTCATCGTTTTACGGGGCCGTCATTGGCCGCCTTCGACGGCGCCGGACGTCAACGGCGGCCAATGAACGAGCGCCAAAAATGCGGCTGACGTTTCGACGGTTTTCAGGACGAATCGGCCACGCGGCTGACGGCGCAGTCCCGGGAGGTGGTGAACTTGGCCAAACGCCTCCATCAGTGGAATTTCAACGACTCCGCCTCCTTTTGACCTTTGAACCTCTCACCCTCGTCTCTTTTCTTTTAATCCAATTGTAAATAAATACTTTCACATTGACCGTTCTAATGCTAATACATCAAATTGAATGTGAATTTCATCCCTACACTTTTTTAAACTCTTTCACATTGACCAACTAGACATTTTTTTCTTGAAAATACATTTTTAATGAAGATATGACGAAAATAAATTTTTATTTACATTTACAGGTTGGGTTTTTTTCATTAATAGTGTTGGTCTGTTGCAGCCAAAGCGACGATTTGGTCTTTTCAGTGTGGCATTGCAACGTGTGTCCACTAGAGGTCACTTGTGGGAGGCCAGCAGGTCTTTCTCCAGGCTTTGAGCGAATCGGTGGTTGAGGAAGAGGAGCTGGCCGTGAGGAAGAAGGCGACTCAGCACGACGTCAACGCGGCTGCTACGTAGCAACACCTGACCAATAAGGAACAATTAATTCATCATTCATAACGCCATTCATCGTTTTGAGGTAGGACCTTTTTTTTTGTAAATATTGTCAAATTTTATTTGCTTGGTTTAAAGTAGAAAAAAATTAAGCTTTTGATTTTTTAAAAAAAGGAGACATCCTTGATTTAAATATATTCTGCAAAAAACTAAATTTAAATAGGTTTTATTTGTGATAAATTAGAAAAATATATTTTTAAAATGAAGTTGATTCCATCTTGTTTTAATTTTAATCTATATCTTTTACATTTTTTATTTTCGAATTAATTTAAATAATTTTCTAACAGATTTCTTACCTTTTATTTGTTTAATTGGGGAAAAATAAATTTTTTATCAATTTAAAATGTTTTTTTTCACAAAAGTATATTTTTCTAGTTGATTTAAATGAAAAAGTCAAATCTGTCACTTTTTAAAAGTTTTGTATGAAAGCAGAATGATTGCCATTGACGGCCATAGACGTCAAATCTGTCTGGAATCGTCGCTCGTCCGAATGGCTTCGACGTTTATTTCGGCGCTCGCCATAAGCCGCGGCTTTTCCGGTCCGAGCGGATTGGACGTCTAAGGCCGTCTCTGGCGGGGTCCCCACCTCGCTGCCTTGCCCCAACATGTGGAGGTGCTCCAGGCAGTGCCTGGCCAGGCTCCGGAGGGTCCCCTCCGCCAGCAAGGGGTTCTCATGAGGCTCGCACAGCATCACCAGGGCCACGGCGTTGACGGCCAACCACGTGGCGCTGAGCTCCCGCCAGTAGGGGTCCCCGCGGCGTAACCTCAGCACCCCGCTTTCGGCTTCCTGCAGGGCCAACGCTTCCTCTCCCGGGAGCGCCTCGGCGGGGGGGCGCCCCAAGGCCTCTCGCCGGAGCCCCACCGCGCTCTGGACCTGCCTGAACCAAAATCAACAAAAAGTGACCAGGAAATGCCCCCAAAAAATCATCAAGAAGTGACCCACGAGCAGGAAGTGGCCTAAAGCCAATAGGAAATTATCCAAAACAGACAGGAAGTGACCTAGGAATGCCCCAAAACAGCAAAATTGACCAGAAATCAACAGGAAGTGACTTAGAAATGCTCCCAAATCATGATGTGGTGACCAATGAGTACGAGCTGATCCGGAAATGACATAAAATTAATTTAGAATAGATCCAAAATGTACAGGAAGTGACCCAAATTCAATAAGTGATTCAAAATGTTGCCCTCTGCCAGACCCACAGGCAGGAAGTGGCTTGGAAATGACCTAAAACAGACAGGAAGTGACCAGGGAATTCCTCAAAACAGCAGAAATTGACCTGAAATCAACAGGAAGTGACCTAAAAATGCTCCCAAATCATGAGCTGACCAATGAGTACGAGCTGATCCGGAAATGACATAAAATATTTTTAGAATGGCTCTAAAATGTACAGGAAGTGACCCAGGAATCCCCCAAAATCAATAAGTGATTCAAAATGTCACCCTCTGCCAAACCCAAGGTATTGGACGTTCACCGGCGTCAATTGCAGCCAACGAGGCCTCTCTCACCTGGCCACTATTGCTAGTTTCTCAGCCGACAACAGGCGCCTCTCCTCGGCGTTCAGCTGCCGCCGGCGGCCGCCGTCGTCGTCGCCCTGGAAGAGCGCCTCGTCCGGCCCGAAGTAGCGGGAGTAGAGCACTCTGCTCTCCCCGGGAGCGAGCACCCCAATCGGGCACACGGTGTGGATCAAGAAAGCCACCACCATGATCCCGAACAATAACAACAGAGTAACAGCTACGCTCGCTTCCGGGTTTGATCACATGACCGTCTTCTCCATTGCATTTCCGGCAGCTGCGTCTTTAGCCTCCTGTCATTTTTGGCGTGGCCACAAGAGGGTGCTCAAAACATTAGTTCAGTTAACTCAGTGTTATCCGACTAAAATTTAATTCCATTTGTAACCTTGCAAAAGATAAAATAGTCAATCCAATTAGAAGTATTGTTAAATTACAAAAATATTTATTTTTAGATTATTCAATTCATTCCCTCGAGTACATTTCCAAAACATTTGATTATGTACTAGTATTTTTTTTTTTTTTTTGCATAATCTCTGAACAGCAGCAACCGTTGTCTGGAGAACTAAAAGTGTCAAAAGTAAATAAATACACAATTGAGTAAATAAATGGGTCATTAAATTCATTTCCAATGTGAAAAATGTAGTCCTACATTTAGGGTAATGTGCAATAGTTTCAATAGTGTTGGAAATGTCAACGTTACACCCAATTAATCTAGATTGATTAAAAACTAATAGTGAGCCCTTTTATATTGTTGATTTTAATAGGATTACCGTATTGAACAAATTAACATTTAATCCCTGGCCTCATTCATCATTTAAAACTGCCCTTTACAACGAGGCGGCTGGCAGATGGGTGTGTTTTTTTTAACCAAAACTGCCCAATAACGTTTGTGAGTTTAGTTTTATATACATTAAGTGTGATTTATATGGTGTTGAGCAAATTTTAGGAACGTTTTGAAGATGGAACGGTCCAAATCGTACAAAGTGTGGGGTGCAGAAAAGGAAAAAAAAACGATTTTTATATATGAAGAGCTTTGGAAATCCTCCTAAAAACAATTGAAGTAGCCTTCCACAACTTATTTTTGGATTTCTGAAAAAAGGCAGGGCCAAATATATATTTAAAAAAAAACAAAAGCTAACAGAAAAGGGAAGTTGACAAAGGGGAGAAGAAATTTAAAGATACGGTGACGTCAAGATCCATCCCCTCTCCGATTGGTTGTGTTGAAGTCACGAGAAATGTGATTGGCCGAAAGATTGCCGCTCTGTAGCCTGTATTTTGAACACAAATAGGAATAGCATAGCTTTATCTTCCCCAGAAAGCGGAGGCTGTCAGGCGGTAGACACTTTGTGCCGCCGTGCTCTGACCCACAACAACCATGCCTCGCAAGAGCTAACATTTCGGAAGAGCTAACTAACATTTAAACTATTTCACTCGCTCCCTTTTCTTCTTTGGACACCATGTTTCCGTAACTTTTTGTTTTCGCAGCAGGCTGGCTGAATGCAGCGCTCGCGAGTTAGCTTCCAACTCGTTATAATTGGCGAATTCCCACTAAAATTCCACTAAAAAGGCCTCTAAAATAACCCAAACAGCAGTCAGGATACCACGAAGAACAACATGGATCAACTTTTAGGCAGCATTCGTCCCCTGGGCTCCGAGGTGAGGAGTAGGCCCGACGACATCCCCGGCCTTTCCTCGTCGGCTATGCCGCTAGACGCTAGCCACGCGACGGCCCATTGTAGGACGCTCTTCTCACCGGGCCCTGCCGTTGTTCACTCGCCAGTCACCAATTTAGCGTTGGACATGAACAAATTGGTGGGACTTGGAAGGTATTTTCGACTTTTAACAACGTTTGTAATGTTGCGGAAAGAGCTTTTCGGTTAACTTGCTATTTCCTGTACCCTAGCCAAGGAGATACGCCGAAGAGGAGCAAACATGCCCGCCTGGAGAAGGCGCCCTCCTTCGCCTCGGATGTCTCCTCCGATGCCGGTGAGTTCCACAAATTTTACATTTGACCCTAAATGGACCATCCTAATACACGGAAGTCCTTTTTTCTTTGACTATTCTGTCAACGTTCACTATTTTCACAAGTAAATATTGGAGGAAAACCATTTGTGACCTCCAATGGGACGCTATCATGAGCTAATGTTTGCCCCATTTAAAATATATTGAAAATATACTACTTATAATCAAGTCCCACTTCAAATTAATTGGACATTTGTTGAGTGATACTCATTTTGATTGCAGGTCGAAACATGAAAAAGGCCTTCAGGGCGGCCATGTTTGTGGGGGTGACTTTCTCAACAAAGTCAACGCATAAACGCATTAAAATGAACTCATTATTTGCATAAATCCTTTAAAAATATTTCATTTAGAAACTTCAAAGGCGATTGTATTTACGCAGTGGCTTTGATTGACTGCTTTGGATGTCCAATCCGTTAAAGTGCCGCCCTCCTACTGCAAAGGAATTGAATGTTTACCAGCGATAAACAAAATTTTGGTCCGCAAAAGAACAAATTGTAGTTTTGAACTGATTGTCTCCTATTGGTAGCATGAGTATTGCTTCATTCTACTAACCCTCACATTTCAAATGGACCGGACGTCGTTGAAAGACTTGATTTTCGACTTCCGTAATTGGACATTTTTGATCTGGCGAGCGAGATGGGTCATGATTTTAATTTTATGAATGTTTTTTATCCTCAGGCCTCGGCATGGAGTCCCCCAGTCCCATCGACATCCTGGAAATGGAGGACGCGTAAGTAAAAAAAAAAGTCTGTTGTTGTCAGTCAACTTTCTCCCTGCGACTGTTCTTTATCCCCCCCCCCCCCCCCCACACACACACTCTTCCCAGCCCCCCACTGCAACAGCTGACCCCCCCAGTATCTGAAGAGCTTCATAAATGACCTAAATCTATCCAAATACTCTCCAAATTAATCCTATCACATGATAAATACTATAGCTACTCCTAAATCAAGTTCAAATATTCCAAATATCATTCATCTAAGTCTTACTAGTACTCAAAGTCTTCTTTAAATTTGCAATTCTGGCTACAAATGACTTCATATTTGAAATAAATGACCAAAATAGCTAATAGAATGACCCAAATACTTGTAGATTTATAGATATATTCCATCAAAGTCATACAAACAGTCCTCGTCTCGCAAAGAAAAGTAATTTTGAAACTCCTAAAAGTTCAAAGATACTGAAATATGCCATACAAACATCCAAATACTTTTGAAACTCCTCAAATACTTGATAAAAGTGAGACAATAATATCCTAAATCTACTGAAATACTCCTTGAATTTATCTAAAGACTCTTAGTCTATCAAAGTACTCCCTAAAAGCGACTCCTATTTATCGACATGCTCCATAAATCCTACTAAATCTATTGAAATATTATAAAGTCAAATGCTAGCTAGCTGCCCGCCTCCGATTGGCGATTGGACGCCGTGCGTCTGTCATTTGGTCAAAATCTGAAGTAACGTCAAATCGACCTTTAGGCCGAAGATCATATCGGGGCCATTTTGACGGTCTTGGGCACCCTCTTCTACTTGAATGGACGTTTGGGGGAGGAGCTAGGCGCTTTTGGGAATGAGGCCAAGCACCCCCACCCCACCCCACCGTTAGCCATACATTGAATGAGGCACGCTCCCTCGCGCCGGCAAACAAAAGGGGCCGGCCGGCATCTGCCGCATTATCCGCGACGCCAGCCCCTCCCGCTACGTCGCGCTTTTACATACAGGTGTGGCCCCCCAAGGGCGGCCCACCGCTCTGACGTCGCCTTTTGACTTTGACTTAAAAACGCAAGATAAAATCAAAAGGGCAACGGTCGGGAAGAAAATGTGCTGAATGGACTCTTTCTGAAGGGGACTACGTAGTCACTTCTAGAACCGGTTCTTGTTGATCGGTTGGAATTTTTGTATTTATTTCATTTTTTTGTTGTTGTGCAGGTTTGAGAAGGCCATTCAACAGTCCAGCAGAGTCAACCAGTAAGTGACCTTCTTTGTCGCTTTTAAAGCCCTCCAAAAACACAAAGCTGTCACCCGTACCCAGGGGTCTCCAACTCCGGTCCCCGAGGGGCCAAATCCAGTCATTTTTTCATTGGAGACCCCCATTCTAACCCAATAAGCTAACTTTTGAGTGGATATCTTGTGTTCCATTGATGGTACTATACTGTAGCCAAATTGAAAGGCTGCCATCTGCTGGCCAAAATGTGCAGTGCTGAAATGGCTTTGTTCATTAAGAACATGTACAGTAGTAATCCATCGAATATTGCGGTTTATGTAGACCAGAAAAAAAACTGAGCCCTAGTAGCAAGAGTGGCTTTCAGCGTGAATTTTTACATTTATGAACCTAAAAAAACTTAAGTAATAGCGGGGGAAAATCGTGAAATAATGAAGATGCAATAATCAAGGATTACTGTAAAACGTATTTTTTTAAAGAAAGTTTTGGATCCTTTTGATACTAATGGCCCGCTTCTGTCCGACAGGAAAATGCCCATCAGACGGAATAATTCCTTACCAGTAAGTGATATTGCCACACTCGTGTCTTCTGACGCTGGGATTGTTGGTGGGCATTTCTTGATTTTCTTTTTTTTTTGGTTTAGCTTCAGCTCCTTTGCTTCAGTCCCTCCTTGAAGGGATCCCAAGACGAGGCTCATCGCTACGGGATATTTGGCCGGCAACCCGACGGGGGCCTCGGTGCGTCCCCCTCGTTGACTCAATGGGACGACAAGGAGAACATCGCCCAGGTCAGTCAGTCCATCACAGTCACCATTGAGGTCAATTTGGGAAACCAGTACAGCCGATTGATAGCATTAAGCTAAGGGCCCGTTAAGGCATGCATTTTTGTTATTTTCACTTTGATAATTAGGCTTCAAATGAGTGTAAAAACAAAGAATGATCTTCTTACATGATGTAATTTGTACTGAGACAAATGACGTCCACATCATAAGTAGTCCAAAATGTAACATTGACTAGCAAAAATGTGACACGGTGTCCTAGGGCACAGGTGTCAAAGTGGCGGCCCGGGGGCCAAATCTGGCCCGCCGCGTCATTTTTTGTGGTCCGGGAAAG
This sequence comes from Stigmatopora argus, assembly GCF_051989625.1. Classification (NCBI taxonomy): domain Eukaryota; kingdom Metazoa; phylum Chordata; class Actinopteri; order Syngnathiformes; family Syngnathidae; genus Stigmatopora; species Stigmatopora argus. The sequence goes on along the minus strand of NC_135401.1, from coordinate 961,271 downwards.
TCAATGATGATTGCCGACTTTCTGTTTTAGGATCAAAATAAAATGACGGGTATAGATGTATATTAAATTTCCCGATTTTTCTCCCTTTTAAATCAATCATTGTCATTTTTTAATCCATTTTTTCTGTGTTTTTAGTTCAAAAATTATTTTGTAAAATCTGAAAATATATTTTTTAAAAAAGTTCAAATAAACATTGTTTTAGATCTATCAAAAACGGAATATTCAGGGCTTTTAATCCAGTAATTTTTTAATCCATTTTTTCTGTTTTTAGTTCAAAAATCATTTTGTAAAATCTCAAAATATATTTAAAAAAGCTAAAATAAACATTGTTTTAGATCTATAAAAAACGGAATATTCAGGGCTTTTAATCCAGTAATTTTTTAATGCATTTTTCTGTTTTTAGTTCAAAAATCATTTTGTAAAATCTAAAAATATATATAAAAAAAGGTAAAATAAACTTTGTTTTAGATCTATAAAAAACGGAATATTCAGGGCTTTTAATCAATTTATAATAAAAAATCGAATTATTCTATATAAAATGGTCCGTCCCACGTGAAATCAAGTTGACGTTAAAACGGCCCGGAAACCAACCCGACCGAGTCTGACACCCTTGCCTCTTGGATGGTTAAAGTCATCATAATAGTTTTTTTTTTTTTAAATCCCAAACTGAAATATGATTGCTTTTAGGAATCCTTTGAGTTCAAGAAGCCCATCAAGCCGGCATCCCGTCCCCGAATGCGCTCCTTCAACAACGCCCCCCCGAGAGACGCCTTCGCCCAACGCCCCGGCTCGGCGCCCGACCTCATGGTACGTCCCGGCCACCGCCACCGCCACCGCCGCCGGCCCGGGGACCGCCTCCACTCACGGCCACCTCCGCCGCAGTTTACGGACGCCGGCGGATCGCCGTTCACGCGAAATTCTTCCGCGGCGGCCTCGCCGGACGAGGACGACGGCTTCCTGGACGCGCTGGACGACGACGAGGACGCCAAGGTGAGGCGGAGCTTCGGCCCGACCGTCGCGGTGGCCGTGGCGGTCCTTTTTTTTCATGTTTTCTTTGCCCTTTCGCCCTACGGCAGAACGGAGCCGACTCCCCTCGAGGGATGGCCGACTTGCTCACGGCGCCCCTGGTGGCCGACGGCCTCGGCGACGACTCGGTAAATCCCCCGTAGTGTGCAGCCAACCGCTTTTATTTTTATTATCATATTTCAATATGTGACAAAGATTAGCATTGGACGAGTGGAAAGCAATTTTGGGATTACTTGTGTAGGTTT